>NC_136499.1:35761975-35789475 GCF_053919585.1 Euprymna scolopes
GAAAAGCAGCTAAACATGAAGCCCATAAAATAGGCAAAACCTGTGAGGTCCGCGTACATGAGAAATGTCGATTTTTGCAATGTGCTTATTTTGTCATAATTTAATGTTGAAATCATTAAAAATCGGCCAAAAATACATAAGAAATACATCATGACACTAGTATTCCTTAGTAAAAGTGATGAAAAGCAGCTAAACATGAAGCCCATAAAATAGGCAAAACCTGTGAGGTCCGCGTACATGAGAAATGTCGATTTTTGCAATGTGCTTATTTTGTCTTAATTTAATGTTGAAATCATTAAAAATCGGCCAAAAATACATAAGAAATACATCATGACACTAGTATTCCTTAGTAAAAGTGATGAAAAGCAGCTAAACATGAAGCCCATAAAATAGGCAAAACCTGTGAGGTCCGCGTACATGAGAAATGTCGATTTTTGCAATGTGCTTATTTTGTCTTAATTTAATGTTGAAATCATCAAAAATCGGCTAAAAATACATCAGAAATACATCATGACACTAGTATTCCTTAGTAAAAGTGATGAAAAGCAGCTAAACATGAAGCCAATAAAATAGGCAAAACCTGTGAGGTCCGCGTACATGAGAAATGTCGATTTTTGCAATGTGCTTATTTTGTCTTAATTTAATGTTGAAATCATTAAAAATCGGCCAAAAATACATAAGAAATACATCATGACACTAGTATTCCTTAGTAAAAGTGATGAAAAGCAGCTAAACATGAAGCCCACAAATAGGCAAAACCTGTGAGGTCCGCGTACATGAGAAATGTCGATTTTTGCAATGTGCTTATTTTGTCTTAATTTAATGTTGAAATCATTAAAAATCGGCCAAAAATACATAAGAAATACATCATGACACTAGTATTCATTAGTAAAAGTTATGAAAAGCAGCTAAACATGAAGCCCATAAAATAGGCAAAACCTGTGAGGTCCGCGTACATGAGAAATGACGATTTTTGCAATGTGCTTATTTTGTCTTAATTTAATGTTGAAATCATTAAAAATCGGATAAAAATACATAAGAAATACATCATGACACTAGTATTCCTTAGTAAAAGTGATGAAAAGCAGCTAAACATGAAGCCCATAAAATAGGCAAAACCTGTGAGGTCCGCGTACATGAGAAATGTCGATTTTTGCAATGTGCTTATTTTGTCTTAATTTAACGTTAAAATCATTAAAAATCGGCCAAAAATACATAAGAAATACATCATGACACTAGTATTCCTAAGTAACAGCGATGAAAAGCAGCTAAACATGAAGCCCATAAAATAGGCAAAACCTGTGAGGTCCGCGTACATGAGAAATGTCGATTTTTGCAATGTTCTTATTTTGTCTTAATTTAATGTTGAAATCATTAAAAATCGGCCAAAAATACATAAGAAATACAGCATGACACTAGTATTCCTTAGTAACAGCGATGAAAAGCAGCTAAACATGAAGCCCATAAAATAGGCAAAACCTGTGAGGTCCGCGTACATGAGAAATGTCGATTTTTGCAATGTGCTTATTTTGTCTTAATTTAATGTTGAAATCATTAAAAATCGGCCAAAAATACATAAGAAATACATCATGACACTAGTATTCCTTAGTAAAAGTGATGAAAAGCAGCTAAACATGAAGCCCATAAAATAGGCAAAACCTGTGAGGTCCGCGTACATGAGAAATGTCGATTTTTGCAATGTGCTTATTTTGTCTTAATTTAATGTTGAAATCATTAAAAATCGGCCAAAAATACATCAGAAATACATCATGACACTAGTATTCCTTAGTAAAAGTGATGAAAAGCAGCTAAACATGAAGCACATAAAATAGGCAAAACCTGTGAGGTCCGCGTACATGAGAAATGTCGATTTTTGCAATGTGCTTATTTTGTCTTAATTTAACGTTAAAATCATTAAAAATCGGCCAAAAATACATAAGAAATACATCATGACACTAGTATTCCTTAGTAAAAGTTATGAAAAGCAGCTAAACATGAAGCCCATAAAATAGGCAAAACCTGTGAGGTCCGCGTACATGAGAAATGTCGATTTTTGCAATGTGCTTATTTTGTCTTAATTAAACGTTAAAATCATTAAAAATCGGCCAAAAACACATAAGAAATACATCATTACACTAGTATTCCTTAGTAACAGCGATGAATAGCAGCTAAACATGAAGCCCATAAAATAGGCAAAACCTGTGAGGTCCGCGTACATGAGAAATGTCGATTTTTGCAATGTGCTTATTTTGTCTTAATTTAATGTTGAAATCATTAAAAATCGGCCAAAAATACATAAGAAATACATCATGACACTAGTATTCCTTAGTAAAAGTGATGACAATAAGCTAAACATGAAGCCCATAAAATAGGTAAAACCTGTGAGGTCCGCGTACATGAGAAATGTCGATTTTTGCAATGTGCTTATTTTGTCTTAATTTAATGTAGAAATCATTAAAAATCGGCCAAAAATACATAAGAAATACATAATGACACTAGTATTCCTTAGTAAAAGTGATGAAAAGCAGCTAAACATGAAGCCCATAAAATAGGCAAAACCTGTGATGTCCGCGTACATGAGAAATGTCGATTTTTGCAATGTGCTTATTTTGTCTTAATTTAATGTTGAAATCATAAAAAATCGGCCAAAAATACATAAGAAATACATCATGACACTAGTATTCCTTAGTAAAAGTGATGAAAAGCAGCTGAACATGAAGCCCATAAAATAGGCAAAACCTGTGAGGTCCGCGTACATGAGAAATGTCGATTTTTGCAATGTGCTTATTTTGTCTTAATTTAATGTTGAAATCATTAAAAATCGGCCAAAAATACATAAGAAATACATCATGACACTAGTATTCCTTAGTAAAAGTGATTAAAAGCAGCTAAACATGAAGCTCATAAAATAG
Organism: Euprymna scolopes; assembly: GCF_053919585.1. Lineage (NCBI taxonomy): Eukaryota > Metazoa > Mollusca > Cephalopoda > Sepiida > Sepiolidae > Euprymna > Euprymna scolopes. Next base: position 35,764,888 of record NC_136499.1, read on the forward strand.
GCAAAACCTGTGAGGTCCGCGTACATGAGAAATGACGATTTTTGCAATGTGCTTATTTTGTCTTAATTTAATGTTGAAATCATTAAAAATCGGCCAAAAATACATAAGAAATACATCATGACACTAGTATTCCTTAGTAAAAGTGATGAAAAGCAGCTAAACATGAAGCCCATAAAATAGGCAAAACCTGTGAGGTCCGCGTACATGAGAAATGTCGATTTTTGCAATGTGCTTATTTTGTCTTAATTTAATGTTGAAATCATTAAAAATCGGCCAAAAATACATAAGAAATACATCATGACACTAGTATTCCTTAGTAAAAGTGATGAAAAGCAGCTAAACATTAAGCCCATAAAATAGGCAAAACCTGTGAGGTCCGCGTACATGAGAAATGTCGATTTTTGCAATGTGCTTATTTTGTCTTAATTTAACGTTAAAATCATTAAAAATCGGCCAAAAATACATAAGAAATACATCATGACACTAGTATTCCTAAGTAACAGACATGAAAAGCAGCTAAACATGAAGCCCATAAAATAGGCAAAACCTGTGAGGTCCGCGTACATGAGAAATGTCGATTTTTGCAATGTGCTTATTTTGTCTTAATTTAATGTTGAAATCATTAAAAATCGGCCAAAAATACATAAGAAATACATCATGACACTAGTATTCCTTAGTAAAAGTGATGACAATAAGCTAAACATGAAGCCCATAAAATAGGTAAAACCTGTGAGGTCCGCGTACATGAGAAATGTCGATTTTTGCAATGTGCTTATTTTGTCTTAATTTAATGTTGAAATCATTAAAAATCGGCCAAAAATACATAAGAAATACATCATGACACTAGTATTCCTTAGTAAAAGTGATGAAAAGCAGCAAAACCTGTGAGGTCCGCGTACATGAGAAATGTCGATTTTTGCAATGTGCTTATTTTGTCTTAATTTAATGTTGAAATCATTAAAAATCGGCCAAAAATACATAAGAAATACATCATGACACTAGTATTCCTTAGTAAAAGTGATGAAAAGCAGCTAAAATTAAGCCCATAAAATAGGCAAAACCTGTGAGGTCCGCGTACATGAGAAATGTCGATTTTTGCAATGTACTAATTTTGTCTTAATTTAATGTTGAAATCATTAAAAATCGGCCAAAAATACATAAGAAATACATCATGACACTAGTATTCCTTAGTAAAAGTGATGAAAAGCAGCTAAACATGAAGCCCATAAAATAGGCAAAACCTGTGAGGTCCGCGTACATGAGAAATGTCGATTTTTGCAATGTGCTTATTTTGTCTTAATTTAATGTTGAAATCATTAAAAATCGGCCAAAAATACATAAGAAATACATCATGACACTAGTATTCCCTAGTAAAAGTGATGAAAAGCAGCTAAACATGAAGCCCATAAAATAGGCAAAACCTGTGAGGTCCGCGTACATGAGAAATGTCGATTTTTGCAATGTGCTTATTTTGTCTTAATTTAATGTTGAAATCATTAAAAATCGGCCAAAAATACATAAGAAATACATCATGACACTAGTATTCCTTAGTAAAATTGATGACAATAAGCTAAACATGAAGCCCATAACATAGGTAAAACCTGTGAGGTCCGCGTACATGAGAAATGTCGATTTTTGCAATGTGCTTATTTTGTCTTGATTTAATGTTGAAATCATTAAAAATCGGCCAAAAATACATAAGAAATACATCATGACACTAGTATTCCTTAGTAAAAGTGATGAAAAGCAGCAAAACCTGTGAGGTCCGCGTACATGAGAAATGTCGATTTTTGCAATGTGCTTATTTTGTCTTAATTTAATGTTGAAATCATTAAAAATCGGCCAAAAATACATAAGAAATACATCATGACACTAGTATTCCTTAGTAAAAGTGATGAAAAGCAGCTAAACATGAAGCCCATAAAATAGGCAAAACCTGTGAGGTCCGCGTACATGAGAAATGTCGATTTTTGCAATGTGCTTATTTTGTCTTAATTTAATGTTGAAATCATTAAAAATCGGCCAAAAATACATAAGAAATACATCATGACACTAGTATTCCTTAGAAAAGTGATGAAAAGCAGCTAAACATGAAGCCCATAAAATAGGCAAAACCTGTGAGGTCCGCGTACATGAGAAATGTCGATTTTTGCAATGTGCTTATTTTGTCTTAATTTAACGTTAAAATCATTAAAAATCGGCCAAAAATACATAAGAAATACAGCATGACACTAGTATTCCTTAGTAACAGCGATGAAAAGCAGCTAAACATGAAGCCCATAAAATAGGCAAAACCTGTGAGGTCCGCGTACATGAGAAATGTCGATTTTTGCAATGTGCTTATTTTGTCTTAATTTAATGTTGAAATCATTAAAAATCGGCCAAAAATACATAAGAAATACATCATGACACTAGTATTCCTTAGTAAAAGTGATCAAAAGCAGCTAAACATGAAGCCCATAAAATAGGCAAAACCTGTGAGGTCCGCGTACATGAGAAATGTCGATTTTTGCAATGTGCTTATTTTGTCTTAATTTAATGTTGAAATCATTAAAAATCGGCCAAAAATACATAAGAAATACATCATGACACTAGTATTCCTTAGTAAAAGTGATGAAAAGCAGCTAAACATGAAGCACATAAAATAGGCAAAACCTGTGAGGTCCGCGTACATGAGAAATGTCGATTTTTGCAATGTGCTTATTTTGTCTTAATTTAACGTTAAAATCATTAAAAATCGGCCAAAAATACATAAGAAATACATCATGACACTAGTATTCCGTAGTAAAAGTTATGAAAAGCAGCTAAACATGAAGCCCATAAAATAGGCAAAACCTGTGAGGTCCGCGTACATGAGAAATGTCGATTTTTGCAATGTGCTTATTTTGTCTTAATTAAACGTTAAAATCATTAAAAATCGGCCAAAAACACATAAGAAATACATCATTACACTAGTATTCCTTAGTAACAGCGATGAATAGCAGCTAAACATGAAGCCCATAAAATAGGCAAAACCTGTGAGGTCCGCGTACATGAGAAATGTCGATTTTTGCAATGTGCTTATTTTGTCTTGATTTAATGTTGAAATCATTAAAAATCGGCCAAAAATACATAAGAAATACATCATGACACTAGTATTCCTTAGTAAAAGTGATGAAAAGCAGCAAAACCTGTGGGGTCCGCGTACATGAGAAATGTCGATTTTTGCAATGTGCTTATTTTGTCTTAATTTAATGTTGAAATCATTAAAAATCGGCCAAAAATACATAAGAAATACATCATGACACTAGTATTCCTTAGTAAAAGTGATGAAAAGCAGCTAAACATGAAGCCCATAAAATAGGCAAAACCTGTGAGGTCCGCGTACATGAGAAATGTCGATTTTTGCAATGTGCTTATTTTGTCTTAATTTAATGTTGAAATCATTAAAAATCGGCCAAAAATACATAAGAAATACATCATGACACTAGTATTCCTTAGAAAAGTGATGAAAAGCAGCTAAACATGAAGCCCATAAAATAGGCAAAACCTGTGAGGTCCGCGTACATGAGAAATGTCGATTTTTGCAATGTGCTTATTTTGTCTTAATTTAACGTTAAAATCATTAAAAATCGGCCAAAAATACATAAGAAATACAGCATGACACTAGTATTCCTTAGTAACAGCGATGAAAAGCAGCTAAACATGAAGCCCATAAAATAAGCAAAACCTGTGAGGTCCGCGTACATGAGAAATGTCGATTTTTGCAATGTGCTTATTTTGTCTTAATTTAATGTTGAAATCATTAAAAATCGGCCAAAAATACATAAGAAATACATCATGACACTAGTATTCCTTAGTAAAAGTGATCAAAAGCAGCTAAACATGAAGCCCATAAAATAGGCAAAACCTGTGAGGTCCGCGTACATGAGAAATGTCGATTTTTGCAATGTGCTTATTTTGTCTTAATTTAATGTTGAAATCATTAAAAATCGGCCAAAAATACATAAGAAATACATCATGACACTAGTATTCCTTAGTAAAAGTGATGAAAAGCAGCTAAACATGAAGCACATAAAATAGGCAAAACCTGTGAGGTCCGCGTACATGAGAAATGTCGATTTTTGCAATGTGCTTATTTTGTCTTAATTTAACGTTAAAATCATTAAAAATCGGCCAAAAATACATAAGAAATACATCATGACACTAGTATTCCTTAGTAAAAGTTATGAAAAGCAGCTAAACATGAAGCCCATAAAATAGGCAAAACCTGTGAGGTCCGCGTACATGAGAAATGTCGATTTTTGCAATGTGCTTATTTTGTCTTAATTAAACGTTAAAATCATTAAAAATCGGCCAAAAACACATAAGAAATACATCATTACACTAGTATTCCTTAGTAACAGCGATGACAAGCAGCTAAACATGAAGCCCATAAAATAGGCAAAACCTGTGAGGTCCGCGTACATGAGAAATGTCGATTTTTGCAATGTGCTTATTTTGTCTTAATTTAATGTTGAAATCATTAAAAATCGGCCAAAAATACATAAGAAATACATCATGACACTAGTATTCCTTAGTAAAAGTGATGACAATAAGCTAAACATGAAGCCCATAAAATAGGTAAAACCTGTGAGGTCCGCGTACATGAGAAATGTCGATTTTTGCAATGTGCTTATTTTGTCTTAATTTAATGTAGAAATCATTAAAAATCGGCCAAAAATACATAAGAAATACATCATGACACTAGTATTCCTTAGTAAAAGTGATGAAAAGCAGCTAAACATGAAGCCCATAGAATAGGCAAAACCTGTGATGTCCGCGTACATGAGAAATGTCGATTTTTGCAATGTGCTTATTTTGTCTTAATTTAATGTTGAAATCATTAAAAATCGGCCAAAAATACATAAGAAATACATCATGACACTAGTATTCCTTAGTAAAAGTGATGAAAAGCAGCTAAACATGAAGCCCATAAAATAGGCAAAACCTGTGATGTCCGCATACATGAGAAATGTCGATTTTTGCAATGTGCTTATTTTGTCTTAATTTAATGTTGAAATCATTAAAAATCGGCCAAAAATACATAAGAAATACATCATGACACTAGTATTCCTTAGTAAAGTGATGAAAAGCAGCTAAACATTAAGCCCATAAAATAGGCAAAACCTGTGAGGTCCGCGTACATGAGAAATGTCGATTTTTGCAATGTGCTTATTTTGTCTTAATTTAACGTTAAAATCATTAAAAATCGGCCAAAAATACATAAGAAATACATCATGACACTAGTATTCCTTAGTAACAGCGATGAAAAGCAGCTAAACATGAAGCCCATAAAATAGGCAAAACCTGTGAGGTCCGCGTACATGAGAAATGTCGATTTTTGCAATGTGCTTATTTTGTCTAAATTTAATGTTGAAATCATTAAAAATCGGCCAAAAATACATAAGAAACACATCATGACACTAGTATTCCTTAGTAAAAGTGATGACAAGCAGCTAAACATGAAGCCCATAAAATAGGTAAAACCTGTGAGGTCCGCGTACATGAGAAATGTCGATTTTTGCAATGTGCTTATTTTGTCTTAATTTAATGTTGAAATCATTAAAAATCGGCCAAAAATACATAAGAAATACATCATGACACTAGTCTTCCTTAGTAAAAGTGATGAAAAGCAGCTAAACCTGAAGCCCATAGAATAGGCAAAACCTGTGAGGTCCGCGTACATGAGAAATGTCGATTTTTGCAATGTGCTTGTTTTGTCTTAATTTAATGTTGAAATCATTAAAAATCGGCCAAAAATACATAAGAAATACATCATGACACTAGTATTCCTTAGTAAAAGTGATGAAAAGCAGCTAAACACGAAGCCCATAAAATAGGCAAAACCTGTGAGGTCCGCGTACATGAGAAATGTCGATTTTTGCAATGTGCTTATTTTGTCTTAATTTAATGTTGAAATCATTAAAAATCGGCCAAAAATACACAAGAAATACATCATGACACTAGTATTCATTAGTAAAGTGATGAAAAGCAGCTAAACATGAAGCCCATAAAATAGGCAAAACCTGTGAGGTCCGCGTACATGAGAAATGTCGATTTTTGCAATGTGCTTATTTTGTCTTAATTTAATGTTGAAATCATTAAAAATCGGCCAAAAATACATAAGAAATACATCATGACACTAGTATTCCTTAGTAAAAGTGATGAAAAGCAGCTAAACATGAAGCCCATAAAATAGGCAAAACCTGTGAGGTCCGCGTACATGAGAAATGTCGATTTTTGCAATGTGCTTATTTTGTCTTAATTTAATGTTGAAATCATTAAAAATCGGCCAAAAATACATAAGAAATACATCATGACACTAGTATTCCTTAGTAAAAGTGATGAAAAGCAGCTAAACATGAAGCCCATAAAATAGGCAAAACCTGTGAGGTCCGCGTACATGAGAAATGTCGATTTTTGCAATGTGCTTATTTTGTCTTAATTTAATGTTGAAATCATTAAAAATCGGCCAAAAATACATAAGAAATACATCATGACACTAGTATTCCTTAGTAAAAGTGATGAAAAGCAGCTAAACATGAAGCCCATAAAATAGGTAAAACCTGTGAGGTCCGCGTACATGAGAAATGTCGATTGTTGCAATGTGCTTATTTTGTCTTAATTTAACGTTAAAATCATTAAAAATCGGCCACAAATACATAATAAATACATCATGACACTAGTATTCCTTAGTAACAGCGATGAAAAGCAGCTAAACATGAAGCCCATAAAATAGGCAAAACCTGTGAGGTCCGCGTACATGAGAAATGTCGATTTTTGCAATGTGCTTATTTTGTCTTAATTTAATGTTGAAATCATTAAAAATCGGCCAAAATGCATAAGAAATACATCATGACACTAGTATTTCTTAGTAAAAGTGATGACAAGCAGCTAAATATGAAGCCCATAACATAGGTAAAACCTGTGAGGTCCGCGTACATGAGAAATGTCGATTTTTGCAATGTGCTTATTTTGTCTTAATTTAATGTTGAAATCATTAAAAATCGGTCAAAAATACATAAAAAATACATCATGACACTAGTATTCCTTAGTAAAAGTGATGAAAAGCAGCTAAACCTGAAGCCCATAGAATAGGCAAAACCTATGAGGTCCGCGTACATGAGAAATGTCGATTTTTGCAATGTGCTTATTTTGTCTTAATTTAATGTTGAAATCATAAAAAATCGGCCAAAAATACATAAGAAATACATCATGACACTAGTATTCTTTAGTAAAAGTGATGAAAAGCAGCTAAACATGAAGCCCATAAAATAGGCAAAACCTGTGAGGTCCGCGTACATGAGAAATGTCGATTTTTGCAATGTGCTTATTTTGTCTTAATTTAACGTTAAAATCATTAAAAATCGGCCAAAAATACATAAGAAATACATCATGACACTAGTATTCCTTCGTAAAAGTGTTTAAAAGCAGCTAAACATGAAGCCCATAAAATAGGTAAAACCTGTGAGGTCCGCGTACATGAGAAATGTCGATTTTTGCAATGTGCTTATTTTGTCTTAATTTAAGGTTAAAATCATTAAAAATCGGCCAAAAATACATAAGAAATACATCATGACACTAGTATTCCTTAGTAAAAGTGATGAAAAGCAGCTAAACATGAAGCCCATAAAATAGGCAAAACCTGTGAGGTCCGCGTACATGAGAAATGTCGATTTTTGCAATGTGCTTATTTTGTCTTAATTTAATGTTGAAATCATTAAAAATCGGCCAAAAATACATAAGAAATACATCATGACACTAGTATTCCTTAGTAAAAGTGATGAAAAGCAGCTAAACATGAAGCCCATAAAATAGGCAAAACCTGTGAGGTCCGCGTACATGAGAAATGTCGATTTTTGCAATGTGCTTATTTTGTCTTAATTTAATGTTGAAATCATTAAAAATCGGCCAAAAATACATAAGAAATACATCATGACACTAGTATTCCTTAGTAAAAGTGATGAAAAGCAGCTAAACATGAAGCCCATAAAATAGGCAAAACCTGTGAGGTCCGCGTACATGAGAAATGTCGATTTTTGCAATGTGCTTATTTTGTCTTAATTTAACGTTAAAATAATTAAAAATCGGCCAAAAATACATAAGAAATACATCATGACACTAGTATTCCTTAGTAAAAGTGATGAAAAGCAGCTAAACATGAAGCCCTATAAAATAGGCAAAACCTGTGAGGTCCGCGTACATGAGAAATGTCGATTTTTGCAATGTGCTTATTTTGTCTTAATTTAACGTTAAAATCATCAAAAATCAGCCAAAAATACATAAGAAATACATCATGACACTAGTATTCCTTAGTAAAAGTGATGAAAAGCAGCTAAACATGAAGCCCATAAAATAGGCAAAATCTGTGAGGTCCGCGTACATGAGAAATGTCGATTTTTGCAATGTGCTTATTTTGTCTTAATTTAATGTTGAAATCATTAAAAATCGGCCAAAAATACATAAGAAATACATCATGACACTAGTATTCCTTAGTAAAAGTGATGACAAGCAGCTAAACATGAAGCCCATAAAATAGGCAAAACCTGTGAGGTCCGCGTACATGAGAAATGTCGATTTTTGCAATGTGCTTATTTTGTCTTAATTTAATGTTGAAATCATTTAAAATCGGCCAAAAATACATAAGAAATACATCATGACACTAGTATTCCTTAGTAAAAGTGATTAAAAGCAGCTAAACATGAAGCCCATAAAATAGGCAAAACCTGTGAGGTCCGCGTACATGAGAAATGTCGATTTTTTCAATGGGCTTATTTGGTCTTAATTTAATGTTGAAATCATTAAAAATCGGCCAAAAATACATAAGAAATAAATCATGACACTAGTATTCCTTAGTAAAAGTGATGAAAACAGCTAAACATGAAGCCCATAAAATAGGCAAAACCTGTGAGGTCCGCGTACATGAGAAATGTCGATTTTTGCAATGTGCTTATTTTGTCTTAATTTAACGTTAAAATCATCAAAAATCAGCCAAAAATACATAAGAAATACATCATGACACTAGTATTCCTTAGTAAAAGTGATGAAAAGCAGCTAAACATGAAGCCCATAAAATAGGCAAAATCTGTGAGGTCCGCGTACATGAGAAATGTCGATTTTTGCAATGTGCTTATTTTGTCTTAATTTAATGTTGAAATCATTAAAAATCGGCCAAAAATACATAAGAAATACATCATGACACTAGTATTCCTTAGTAAAAGTGATGAAAAGCAGCTAAACATGAAGCCCATAAAATAGGCAAAACCTGTGAGGTCCGCGTACATGAGAAATGTCGATTTTTGCAATGTGCTCATTTTGTCTTAATTTAACGTTAAAATCATTAAAAATCGGCCACAAATACATAAGAAATACATCATTACACTAGTATTCCTTAGTAACAGCGATGAAAAGCAGCTAAACATGAAGCCCATAAAATAGGAAAAATCTGTGAGGTCTGCGTACATGAGAAATGTCGATTTTTGCAATGTGCTTATTTTGTCTTAATTTAATGTTGAAATCATTAAAAATCGGCCAAAAATACATAAGAAATACATCATGACACTAGTATTCCTTAGTAAAAGTGATGAAAAGCAGCTAAACATGAAGCCCATAAAATAGGCAAAACCTGTGAGGTCCGCGTACATGAGAAATGTCGATTTTTGCAATGTGCTAAATTTGTCTTAATTTAACGTTAAAATAATTAAAAATCGGCCAAAAATACATAAGAAATACATCATGACACTAGTATTCCTTAGTAAAAGTGATGAAAAGCAGCTAAACATGAAGCCCATAAAATAGGCAAAACCTGTGAGGTCCGCGTACATGAGAAATGTCGATTTTTGCAATGTGCTTATTTTGTCTTAATTTAACGTTAAAATCATTAAAAATCGGCCAAAAATACATAAGAAATACATCATGACACTAGTATTCCTTCGTAAAAGTGTTTAAAAGCAGCTAAACATGAAGCCCATAAAATAGGTAAAACCTGTGAGGTCCGCGTACATGAGAAATGTCGATTTTTGCAATGTGCTTATTTTGTCTTAATTTAAGGTTAAAATCATTAAAAATCGGCCAAAAATACATAAGAAATACATCATGACACTAGTATTCCTTAGTAAAAGTGATGAAAAGCAGCTAAACATGAAGCCCATAAAATAGGCAAAACCTGTGAGGTCCGCGTACATGAGAAATGTCGATTTTTGCAATGTGCTTATTTTGTCTTAATTTAATGTTGAAATCATTAAAAATCGGCCAAAAATACATAAGAAATACATCATGACACTAGTATTCCTTAGTAAAAGTGATGAAAAGCAGCTAAACATGAAGCCCATAAAATAGGCAAAACCTGTGAGGTCCGCGTACATGAGAAATGTCGATTTTTGCAATGTGCTTATTTTGTCTTAATTTAATGTTGAAATCATTAAAAATCGGCCAAAAATACATAAGAAATACATCATGACACTAGTATTCCTTAGTAAAAGTGATGAAAAGCAGCTAAACATGAAGCCCATAAAATAGGCAAAACCTGTGAGGTCCGCGTACATGAGAAATGTCGATTTTTGCAATGTGCTTATTTTGTCTTAATTTAACGTTAAAATAATTAAAAATCGGCCAAAAATACATAAGAAATACATCATGACACTAGTATTCCTTAGTAAAAGTGATGAAAAGCAGCTAAACATGAAGCCCATAAAATAGGCAAAACCTGTGAGGTCCGCGTACATGAGAAATGTCGATTTTTGCAATGTGCTTATTTTGTCTTAATTTAACGTTAAAATCATCAAAAATCAGCCAAAAATACATAAGAAATACATCATGACACTAGTATTCCTTAGTAAAAGTGATGAAAAGCAGCTAAACATGAAGCCCATAAAATAGGCAAAATCTGTGAGGTCCGCGTACATGAGAAATGTCGATTTTTGCAATGTGCTTATTTTGTCTTAATTTAATGTTGAAATCATTAAAAATCGGCCAAAAATACATAAGAAATACATCATGACACTAGTATTCCTTAGTAAAAGTGATGACAAGCAGCTAAACATGAAGCCCATAAAATAGGCAAAACCTGTGAGGTCCGCGTACATGAGAAATGTCGATTTTTGCAATGTGCTTATTTTGTCTTAATTTAATGTTGAAATCATTTAAAATCGGCCAAAAATACATAAGAAATACATCATGACACTAGTATTCCTTAGTAAAAGTGATTAAAAGCAGCTAAACATGAAGCCCATAAAATAGGCAAAACCTGTGAGGTCCGCGTACATGAGAAATGTCGATTTTTTCAATGGGCTTATTTGGTCTTAATTTAATGTTGAAATCATTAAAAATCGGCCAAAAATACATAAGAAATAAATCATGACACTAGTATTCCTTAGTAAAAGTGATGAAAACAGCTAAACATGAAGCCCATAAAATAGGCAAAACCTGTGAGGTCCGCGTACATGAGAAATGTCGATTTTTGCAATGTGCTTATTTTGTCTTAATTTAACGTTAAAATCATCAAAAATCAGCCAAAAATACATAAGAAATACATCATGACACTAGTATTCCTTAGTAAAAGTGATGAAAAGCAGCTAAACATGAAGCCCATAAAATAGGCAAAATCTGTGAGGTCCGCGTACATGAGAAATGTCGATTTTTGCAATGTGCTTATTTTGTCTTAATTTAATGTTGAAATCATTAAAAATCGGCCAAAAATACATAAGAAATACATCATGACACTAGTATTCCTTAGTAAAAGTGATGAAAAGCAGCTAAACATGAAGCCCATAAAATAGGCAAAACCTGTGAGGTCCGCGTACATGAGAAATGTCGATTTTTGCAATGTGCTCATTTTGTCTTAATTTAACGTTAAAATCATTAAAAATCGGCCACAAATACATAAGAAATACATCATTACACTAGTATTCCTTAGTAACAGCGATGAAAAGCAGCTAAACATGAAGCCCATAAAATAGGAAAAATCTGTGAGGTCTGCGTACATGAGAAATGTCGATTTTTGCAATGTGCTTATTTTGTCTTAATTTAATGTTGAAATCATTAAAAATCGGCCAAAAATACATAAGAAATACATCATGACACTAGTATTCCTTAGTAAAAGTGATGAAAAGCAGCTAAACATGAAGCCCATAAAATAGGCAAAACCTGTGAGGTCCGCGTACATGAGAAATGTCGATTTTTGCAATGTGCTAAATTTGTCTTAATTTAACGTTAAAATAATTAAAAATCGGCCAAAAATACATAAGAAATACATCATGACACTAGTATTCCTTAGTAAAAGTGATGAAAAGCAGCTAAACATGAAGCCCATAAAATAGGCAAAACCTGTGAGGTCCGCGTACATGAGAAATGTCGATTTTTGCAATGTGCTTATTTTGTCTTAATTTAATGTTGAAATCATTAAAAATCGGCCAAAAATACATAAGAAATACATCATGACACTAGTATTCCTTAGTAAAAGTGATGAGAAGCAGCTAAACATGAAGCCCATAAAATAGGCAAAACCTGTGAGGTCCGCGTACATGAGAAATGTCGATTTTTGCAATGTGCTTATTTTGTCTTAATTTAATGTTCAAATAATTAAAAATCGGCCAAAAATACATAAGAAATACATCATGACACTAGTATTCCTTAGTAAAAGTGATGAAAAGCAGCTAAACATGAAGCCCATAAAATAGGCAAAACCTGTGAGGTCCGCGTACATGAGAAATGTCGATTTTTGCAATGTGCTTATTTTGTCTTAATTTAACGTTAAAATAATAAAAAATCGGCCAAAAATGCATAAGAAATACATCATGACACTAGTATTCCTTAGTAAAAGTGATGAAAAGCAGCTAAACATGAAGCCCATAAAATAGGAAAAATCTGTGAGGTCTGCGTACATGAGAAATGTCGATTTTTGCAATGTGCTTATTTTGTCTTAATTTAATGTTGAAATCATTAAAAATCGGCCAAAAATACATAAGAAATACATCATGACACTAGTATTCCTTAGTAAAGTGATGAAAAGCAGCTAAACATGAAGCCCATAAAATAGGCAAAACCTGTTAGGTCCGCGTACATGAGAAATGTCGATTTTTGCAATGTCCTTATTTTGTCTTAATTTAATGTTGAAATCATTAAAAATTGGCCAAAAATACATAAGAAATACATCATGACACTAGTATTCCTTAGTAAAAGTGATGACAAGCAGCTAAACATGAAGCCCATAAAATAGGCAAAACCTGTGAGGTCCGCGTACATGAGAAATGTCGATTTTTGCAATGTGCTTATTTTGTCTTAATTTAATGTTGAAATCATTAAAAATCTGCCAAATATACATAAGAAATACATCATGACACTAGTATTCCTTAGTAAAAGTGATCAAAAGCAGCTAAACATGAAGCCCATAAAATAGGCAAAACCTGTGAGATCCGCGTACATGAGAAATGTCGATTTTTGCAATGTGCTTATTTTGTCTTAATTAATTGTTGAAATCATTAAATATCGGCAAAAAATACATAAGAAATACATCATGACACTAGTATTCTTTAGTAAAAGTTATGAAAAGCAGCTAAACATGAAGTCCATAGAATAGGCAAAACCTGTGAGGTCCGCGTACATGAGAAATGTCGATTTTTGCAATGGGCTTATTTGGTCTTAATTTAATGTTGAAATACTAAAAATCGGCCAAAAATACATAAGAAATAAATCATGACACTAGTATTCCTTAGTAAAAGTGATGAAAAGCAGCTAAACATGAAGCCCATAAAATAGGCAAAACCTGTGAGGTCCGCGTACATGAGAAATGTCGATTTTTGCAATGTGCTTATTTTGTCTTAATTTAACGTTAAAATAATTAAAAATCGGCCAAAAATACATAAGAAATACATCATGACACAAGTATTCCTTAGTAAAAGTGATGACAAGCAGCTAAAAATGAAGCCCATAAAATAGGAAAAATCTGTGAGGTCTGCGTACATGAGAAATGTCGATTTTTGCAATGTGCTTATTTTGTCCTAATTTAATGTTGAAATCATTAAAAATCGGCCAAAAATACATAAGAAATACATCATGACACTAGTATTCCTTAGTAAAGTGATGAAAAGCAGCTAAACATGAAGCCCATAAAATAGGCAAAACCTGTGAGGTCCGTGTACATGAGAAATGTCGATTTTTGCAATGTGCTTATTTTGTCTTAATTTAATGTTGAAATCATTAAAAATCGGCCAAAAATACATAAGAAATACATCATGACACTAGTATTCCTTAGTAAAAGTGATGAAAAGCAGCTAAACATGAAGCCCATAAAATAGGCAAAACCTGTGAGGTCCGCGTACATGAGAAATGTCGATTTTTGCAATGTGCTTATTTTGTCTTAATTTAACGTTAAAATAATTAAAAATCGGCCAAAAATACATAAGAAATACATCATGACACTAGTATTCCTTAGAAAAAGTGATCAAAAGCAGCTAAACATGAAGCCCATAAAATAGGCAAAACCTGTGAGGTCCGCGTACATGAGAAATGTCGATTTTTGCAATGTGCCTATTTTGTCTTAATTTAATGTTGAAATCATTAAAAATCGGCCAAAAATACATAAGAAATACATCATGACACTAGTATTCCTTAGTAAAAGTGATGAAAAGCAGCTAAACATGAAGCCCATAAAATAGGCAAAACCTGTGAGGTCCGCGTACATGAGAAATGTCGATTTTTGCAATGTGCTTATTTTGTCTTAATTTAATGTTGAAATCATTAAAAATCGGCCAAAAATACATAAGAAATACATCATGACACTAGTATTCCTTAGTAAAAGTGATGACAAGCAGCTAAACATGAAGCCCATAAAATAGGCAAAACCTGTGAGGTCCGCGTACATGAGAAATGTCGATTTTTGCAATGTGCTTATTTTGTCTTAATTTAATGTTGAAATCATTAAAAATCGGCCAAAAATACATCAGAAATACATCATGACACTAGTATTCCTTAGTAAAAGTGATGAAAAGCAGCTAAACATGAAGCCCATAAAATAGGCAAAACCTGTGAGGTCCGCGTACATGAGAAATGTCGATTTTTGCAATGTGCTTATTTTGTCTTAATTTAATGTTGAAATCATTAAAAATCGGCCAAAAATACATAAGAAATACATCATGACACTAGTATTCCTTAGTAAAAGTGATGAAAAGCAGCTAAACATGAAGCCCATAAAATAGGCAAAACCTGTGAGGTCCGCGTACATGAGAAATGTCGATTTTTGCAATGTGCTTATTTTGTCTTAATTTAATGTTGAAATCATTAAAAATCGGCCAAATATACATAAGAAATACATCATGACACTAGTATTCCTTAGTAAAAGTGATGAAAAGCAGCTAAACATGAAGCCCATAAAATAGGCAAAACCTGTGAGGTCCGCGTACATGAGAAATGTCGATTTTTGCAATGTGCTTATTTTGTCTTAATTTAATGTTGAAATCATTAAAAATCGGCCAAAATGCATAAGAAATACATCATGACACTAGTATTCCTTAGTAAAAGTGATTAAAAGCAGCTAAACATGAAGCCCATAAAATAGGCAAAACCTGTGAGGTCCGCGTACATGAGAAATGTCGATTTTTGCAATGTGCTTATTTTGTCTTAATTAATTGTTGCAATCATTTAATATCGGCCAAAAATACATAAGAAATACATCATGACACTAGTATTCTTTAGTAAAAGTTATGAAAAGCAGCTAAACATGAAGTCCATAGAATAGGCAAAACCTGTGAGGTCCGCGTACATGAGAAATGTCGATTTTTGCAATGGGCTTATTTGGTCTTAATTTAATGTTGAAATCATTAAAAATCGGCCAAAAATACATAAGAAATAAATCATGACACTAGTATTCCTTAGTAAAAGTGATGAAAACAGCTAAACATGAAGCCCATAAAATAGGCAAAACCTGTGAGGTCCGCGTACATGAGAAATGTCGATTTTTGCAATGTGCTTATTTTGTCTTAATTTACCGTTAAAATCATTAAAAATCGGCCAAAATTACATAAAAAATACATCATGACACTAGTATTCCTTAGTAAAAGTGATGAAAAGCAGCTAAACATGAAGCCCATAAAATAGGCAAAACCTGTGAGGTCCGCGTACATGAGAAATTTCGATTGTTGCAATGTGCTTATTTTGTCTTAATTTAATGTTGAAATCATTAAAAATCGGCCAAAAATACATAAGAAATACATCATGACACTAGTATTCCTTAGTAAAAGTGATCAAAAGCAGCTAAACATGAAGCCCATAAAATAGGCAAAACCTGTGAGGTCCGCGTACATGAGAAATGTCGATTTTTGCAATGTGCTTATTTTGTCTTAATTTAACGTTAAAATCATTAAAAATCGGCCAAAAATACATAAGAAATACATCATGACACTAGTATTCCTTAGTAAAAGTGATGAAAAGCAGCTAAACATGAAGCCCATAAAATAGGAAAAATCTGTGAGGTCCGCGTACATGAGAAATGTCGATTTTTGCAATGTGCTAATTTTGTCTTAATTTAACGTTAAAATCATTAAAAATCGGCGAAAAATACATAAGGAATACATCATGACACTAGTATTCCTTAGTAAAAGTGATGAAAAGCAGCTAAACATGAAGCCCATAAAATAGGAAAAATCTGTGAGGTCCGCGTACATGAGAAATGTCGATTTTTGCAATGTGCTTATTTTGTCTTAATTTAATGTTGAAATCATTAAAAATCGGCCAAAAATACATAAGAAATACATCATGACACTAGTATTCCTTAGTAAAAGTGATGAAAAGCAGCTAAACATGAAGCCCATAAAATAGGTAAAACCTGTGAGGTCCGCGTACATGAGAAATGTCGATTTTTGCAATGTGCTTATTTTGTCTTAATTTAATGTTGAAATCATTAAAAATCTGCCAAAAATACATAAGAAATACATCATGACACTAGTATTCCTTAGTAAAAGTGATGTTGGCAATGTGCTAATTTTGTCCTAATTTAATGTTGAAATCATTAAAAATCGGCCAAAAATACAGAATAAATACATCAGGGATCTATTATTCCAAAGGAAATTGTATGAACCACAGCTGAACATTAAGCCCACAAAATAGGCAAAACCTTAGAGGTCTGTGTACGTGAGAAATTTTATTTTTTCAATGTGCTTATTTTGTCTTAATTTAATGTTTAAATCATTAAAAATCGGCCAAAAGTACATAAGAAATTCATCATGACACTAGTATTCCTTAGTAAAAGTGATGGGTAGCAGTTAAACATGAAGCCCATAAAATAGGCAAAACCTGAGAGGTCTGCGTACATGAGAAATTTCCATTTTTGCAATGTGCTAATTTTGTCCTAATTTAATGTTTAAATCACTCAAAATCCGCCAAAAATACATAACAAATCTATCATGACACTAGTATTCCTTAGTAAAAGTGATGAAGCACAGCTACACATTAACCGTAAAAAATAGGCAGAAATTTCGATTTTTGCAATGTGTCAATGTTGTCTTAATTTAATGTTGAAATAATTAAAAATCGGCCAAAAATACATAAGAAATACATCATGACACTAGTATTCCTAAGTTAAAGTTATTGGAAGCAGTTAAATATGAAGCCCATAAAACCTGTGAGGTGCGCGTACAGCGGAAATTTCCATTTTTGCAATGTGCTTATTTTGTCTTAATTTAATGTTGAAATCATTAAAAATCGGCCAAAAATACATAAGAAATACATCATGACACTAGTATTCCTTAGTAAAAGTGATTGGAAGCAGCTAACACATGATGCCCATAAAATAGGCAAAACCTGAGAGGTCCGTGTACATGAGAATTTCGATTTTTGCAATGTGTTACTTTTGTCTTAATTTAATGTTGAAATCATTAAAAATCGGTCCAAAATACATAAGAAATACATCATGACACTAGTATTCCTTAGTAAAAGTGATCAAAAGCAGCTAAACATGAAGCGTATAAAATAGGCAAAACCTGTGAGGTCCGCGTACATGAGAAATGTCGATTTTTGCAATGTGCTAATTTTGTCTTAATTTAATGTTGAAATCATTAAAAATCGGTCAAAAATACATAAGAAATACATCATGACACTAGTATTCGTTAGTAAAAGTGATTGGAAGCAGCTAACACATGATGCCCATAAAATAGGCAAAACCTGAGAGGTCCGTGTACATGAGAATTTCGATTTTTGCAATGTGTTACTTTTGTCTTAATTTAATGTTGAAATCATTAAAAATCGGTCCAAAATACATAAGAAATACATCATGACACTAGTATTCCTTAGTAAAATTATGATAGGCAGCTAAACATGAAGCGTATAAAATAGGCAAAACCTGTGAGGTCCGCGTACATGAGAAATGTCGATTTTTGCAATGTGCTTATTTTGTCTTAATTTAATGTTGAAATCATTAAAAATCGGTCAAAAATGCATAAGAAATACATCATGACACTAGTATTCCTTAGTAAAAGTGATCAAAAGCAGCTAAACATGAAGCCCATAAAATAGGCAAAACCTGTGAGTTCCGCGTACAGAAGAAATTTCGAGTTTGGCAATGTGCTTTTTTTTTCCTAATTTAATGTTGAAATCACACAAAATCCGCCAAAAATACATAACAAATCATCATAACACTAGTATTCCTTAGTAAAAGTGATAAAGCACAGCTAGACATTAACCGTAAACAAAAGGCAGAAATTTCGATTTTTGCAATGTGTCAATGTTGTCTTAATGTTATGTTGAAATCATTAAACATCGGCCAAAAATGAGACTAGTATTCCTTAGTAAAATAGATGAGAAGCAGCAAAAGATTAAGGCCATAAAATAGGCAAAACCTGTGAGGTCCGCGTACATGGGAAATGTCGATTTTTGCAATAAAAAATTTTTTACATAAGAAATACATCATGACACTAGTATTCCTGAGTAAAAGTGATGAGAAGCAGCTAACACATGAAGCCTATACAATAGGCAAAACCTTAAAATAAAGGGCCGCGTACATGAGAAATTTTGATGTTGGCAATGTGCTTATTTTGTCTTAATTTAATGTTAAAATCATTAAAAATCGGCTATAAATACAGAAGAAATACATCAGGGATCTAGTATTCCAACGAAATGGTATGAAGCACAGCTAAACATAAAGCCCACAAAATAGGCAAAAACTTAGAGGTCTGTGTACGTGAGAAATTTTATTTTTTCAATGTGCTAATTTTGTCTTAATTTAATGTTTAAATAATTAAAAATCGGCCAAAAATACATAAGAAATACATCATGACACTAGTATTCCTTAGTAAAAGTGATGGAAAGCAGGTAAACATGAAGCCCATAAAATAGGCAAGACCTGAGAAATTTCCATTTTTGCAATGTGCTAATTTTTTCATAATTGAATGTCCAATTTTTTAAAAATTGGCCAAAAATACATAAGAAATACATCATGACTCTAGTATTCCTTAGTAAAAGTGATGAGAAGCAGCTATCACATGAAGCCTATACAATAGGCAAAACCTTAAAATAAAGGGCCGCGTACATGAGAAATTTTGATGTTGGCAATGTGCTAATTTTGTCTTAATTTAATGTTGAAATCATTAAAAATCGGCCAAAAATACATAAGAAATACATCATGACACTAGTATTCCTTAGTAAAAGTGATGAAAAGCAGCTAAACATGAAGCCCATAAAATAGGCAAAACCTGTGAGGTCCGCGTACATGAGAAATGTCGATTTTTGCAATGTGCTAATTTTGTCTTAATTTAATGTTGAAATCATTAAAAATCGGCCAAAAATACATAAGAAATACATCATGACACTAGTATTCCTTAGTAAAAGTGATGAAAAGCAGCTAAACATGAAGCCCATAAAATAGGCAAAACCTGTGAGGTCCGCGTACATGAGAAATGTCGATTTTTTCAATGTGCTAATTTCCTCTTAATTTAATGTTGAAATCATTAAAAATCGGCAAAAAATACATAAGAAATACATCATGACACTAGTATTCCTTAGTAAAAGTTATGAAGCACAGCTAAACAGGAACCCTATAAAACAGGAAAAACCTGAGAGGTCCGCGTACATGAGAAATTGCGATTGTTTCAATGTGTCATGTTGTATATATGTAATGTTGAAATCATTAAACAGCGGCCAAAAATAAATAAAAAATACATCATGACACTAGTACTCCTAAGTAAAATGATTAAGAGCAGCTAAACATGAACCTTATAAAATAGTCAAAACCTGCAAGTCTGTGTATCGACTTTGAACCTTTGACCAGTTCCCTTCAATACAGAAAGAAATGTTTTCACTTGTTCTTTTCTTAAAATATCTAAAATCTGCTTGTATTTCATTTTTGACTGCTTTTAGCCTGCAATTCGTGTATTTATATCCTCGCCAATATGTGGTCCTACCGTTATTAGGATTTGTTTTGTCCACTTTTTACTATATATTATAATTTTAATGATCTGCAAAATAGTAATTTTCAGTTAAAATTAACAAAAATTCATGGAAAAATGTTGAAAAATCGATTTCTTCTTTCTTTAACTGTTGGCCATTGTTTTTGCTCATGAGTGTATTTGTCTATGGCTGGATGACGTTTTATATTATGCCAGGTACAAATTCCATTGAGCATCCTCTCCAGAAAGTACCTCACTCCTGACACACTCGCATATTGTATGTCAAACCCGCTCTAAAATAGAGTACTGCTGCCCTAGATCGGAAGTTACGCTCGAAGCACCTCTTTCCTACCTTGATAGAGTACAAAATGAACTTTGCAATCTAGTAGCAAATGATTTATTGGCTCCTTTTACAACCTCATTCACACAAGTGCTAGCCTATACCTACTGCATCGTTATGTTTATTGTAGGTTCTAAACTGCATTCACATCTCTTGCCTCACATTCAAAACATTCACAGTAAGAACTCGAATTGCTACAACCATGGAAAATAATCTTCCGTTCGCTCTGTCTGTTACAAAAGCCAAACGAGATTTGAACAAAATGTCTGCCCTAGAATATCTAAACCGTGAAACAAAATAACAAAATGTTTCTTCTTAACCGACTACAGTATGGATATTTTCAAATTACTTGCAAACAACGAAGAGCTGAGCCGTCTTCTTGTGTGATCAATTTCTCTGAAATATTTCCTATCCATCTAACTCATTGTTTTCAACCCTCTTGTGGGGGCATTCATTATTCACCTAATACGCTTTTTAATTCTTATACTCGATTGGTGCACGGTCCTTCATAAACGATGATCAAATTAATCAACCAGGCATTGGAAGTTTCTATTACTCCGATGTCAGAATAAAATATGGGAGTAATAATAACTTTCAGATAATGCATCTATTCAGTCTCAAGAAACAAGGGATACTCCTTGTGAAAGTAGCTGCGCATGTAATTTTGATGCAAGAGTTGCGCAATCTCTCAAATACATCTCTTATGAATTGGTCCTTGGAAGCAATGCTGAGATAAGCGGAGAGCACATACAGCACCTGTAATTCGCAAATGGTCACCCATTTTAGTACTGACCAGGCTCAACGTTGCTTAACTTCGGTGATCCAGCAGGAACCAGTGTGTCCGCGTGATTATGCCGTATAATAATAACTAAGAAGTATATAAAACCACTGCTTATTATATTTGCAACGTTTCGGACGATGTAAATCCGACCTTATTATTCCCAACCCCCCAAAATGACCTCAAAACTTCTGTCAATTAATGAGTTGTTAAATCGATAATGACAGAAGTTAATTGAACTACAAAATTAGTTTAAAAGTTTGGGCTTCACCAGCGGATCACAAATTTCAGTATGATCGACTGATCGAGGGGAAGAGTCTCTAGGAGATTTATACTGTTCTACAAATGGCAAATTATATAAACACTGATGGTGCGCACGATATAATCAGATGAATACCATTTTTCTTTCAGTTCTTTAATCCTCAGAGGTGGACAGTATGAAAATCAGGACAGGATGATCGATAACGGCCAATGTAATTGATAAATTATCGATGGCATTTCTTGTATTGCTGACATGATTAGGAACGTTCCCTCAACAAGTCGTCGTATATCAAGAGATGAAATTAATAGAAAAGTATTTGTGGTTATAGAGCGAACAGAATTGAACACATGATTATTAATGACAGAACTATTCAGCCTTTTTTGTTATATTTAAATAAATTTCTTATATTTCGTTAAAAAATAACGATGTGAATGTTTTTTCATCAAATTATTCCCAGTGTACGACTAGTTAGATACTAAGCTAACTACGTGAAAACAAGGATTTTGATTATTTAGTAAATAATAGTTTCTTCAAACAGCACTCAGTCAAGCAGCCAATGAGTGAGTAGCTTCCTTGAGCCCTCGATATAAAAATAAAAAATGATTGTGTTAAAATATTATCAGCCCAGAATTATGGTTTAGTTTGGGATTAATGAAATGAGTTTTTATTTTTGTAAGGTCATTTAAATCGCCAGTTTTTCAGTTTTTTTACAGTGAATAGTCAAAAGATTGCGGTTTACTTTGATCCAATTGTCATACTTCGGATTCGTTATTTTCGCCTTCATTATAATAAACTTTATTTGAATGATATACGGCATAATCACGTTGACGCACCGATTCTCGCCAGCAGGCAACGTTGAGCCTGGCCAGTAGCAGATGGGTGACCATTTCGGAAGCCGAGGATGTATGGCGTGGTCTATTCTTCTCTCGAGGGTAGATGGGGCTCTCCCCGTCTAGTGATGACGTCACGATAAAAAGTACCCTTGATAACCATTGCGAAACATCAAGTATCCAGCTACCGATAAGATTCGAATTACACTACAAACTCGTGTAGTGAGTTCAATCTCGGCTACGGCTGCGCTGGATTTGAATAAAGTACATGAAAGGAATTTGGGCAGATGCTTTAAAATAGAATTCGCATTGTTTACTCCCAATAAAAATTACATCTCTCCCATTCTCTTTCTTGTTCTATCTCCATTATATATATATATATATATATATATATATATATATATATATATATATATATTCAAATATTGACTCGCCAAAATGGAAAAAAAAGATTGCAATGAAAAACAAACAGGAATTAATGTTGCCGTTCAGCGAAACATGCATATATATATATATATATATATATATATATATATATATATATATATATATATATAGTAATTTATAAAATATATATGGCGATTAAGCTACACTGAATATTCTGCGTTTCATCCACTATAGGATTCGTCAGGCTTATGCGCGAATTCTGTGGTTGTTTCTTGTTTTTATATATGTTGAGGATTTTAGTTGGCCAATCAGCTTTCTAGTATCCACCGCACCCTTCCTATCAGCCAATGGGCATGCATTTTATCGAACAAAGGATCTGTTTTAGAACTAGGTTAGTGGTTTAAGGTAGACGTTTTCCTCCCTTTTTTTATATATATAAATATATATATGTGTACACACATACATGCACACATACATACATATATATACATATATGTGTGATCGTTTATGTATATTCATGTGTATTTAATATATTTATTTGTTTGTTTTCTATTGTTTTTGTTAGCTTTAAAGTACAGGATAGCAAATTTTTCATGGAGGCATAATTTACATGGGTCGTCTAAATGTCTGCACGTGGTAGCTTGTCTTATTATTTTCCATTCGACTACCGGCGAATGTCCGCTTTCTTTGAGTTCCCAGTATTTATTCGCTAGTGTTGTTTTTATACGGTGTTTTTTATTTTTGAATGTACTTTTGTGGTCATAGTATCGGGTTTTGAAATCTAAGGAAGTCATGCATACGTAATATTTCTTGTTATTCGGGGTTTCTTTCGCAAATATTGTTGCTTGATAAACTACGCTTTTTGTTAGAAATTTATTTTGAACTGGGCAAAGTGTGCAGTGTCTACACATGTAAATAAACATGAATATACATAAACAATCACACATATATGTATATATATATATGTATGTATGTGTGCATGTATGTGTGTACACATATGTATATTTATATATATAAAAAAGGGAGGAAAACGTCTACCTTAAACCACTAACCTAGTTCTAAAACAGATCCTTTATTCGATAAAATGCATGCCCATTGGCTGATAGGAAGAGTGCGGTGGATACTAGAAAGCTGATTGGCTAACTAAAATCCTCAACATATATAAAAACAAGAAACAAACACAGAATTCGCGCATAAGCCTGACGAATCCTATAGTGGATGAAACGCAGAATATTCAGTGTAGCTTAATCGCCATATATATTTTATAAATTACTAACTAGCTCTACCTACGTATTGAGCACTTTTGAAGTAAATACTTAAAGTTTACGCATAAATCTATACTTTCGTATATTAATTTTATGTGAGTAAATGAAGTAGTTATATATATATATATATATATATATATATATATATATATATATATATATATATATATATATATATATATATATATATATATATATATACCATGTCAGGAGGCGATGAAAGTGCTCGATCGTGGATGTGGGAGCTGAAGATACAATATTTATTACGACACTGCATATACATATTTATATTTCAAGGTCGTACCAGTGGTTTCATTGCGCTGAATCAACCAT
>NC_136499.1:35794475-36009475 GCF_053919585.1 Euprymna scolopes
CTATCGAATGTTGAGGCAGCTGGACGTCTGGAGAGACTTGTTGTCACTCAGCTTCCAGAGAACACCACAGGTTTCCAATCAGATCTTTTGTTGACTTGTGTGAAAGCTCCATGTGAGCCAATAATAATAATAATAATGATAATAATAATAATAATAATAATAATAATAATAATAATAATAATATATATATATATATATATATATATATATATATATATATATATATATATATATATATATATATAATAGTCCAGTAGACTACATAGTTTATGGCATAATCAATATTTTGTAATCATACTTTCTTACATTTAAGATAAACAATTCTAATTGTATGCTTATCTTTCCAGATTATTTTATTATTAGCTTCATCACAAAACTATGCATTAATCCTTTCCACTTTGAAGTCATCTTTAAAAATTATATATACATTATACTTATGAATTACAATATTATATAGCTGGTTATAAAAATGATGAACAGAAAATGCGGGTTTTGGATTTATTAATTCTGTTTTGTGCATCTGCATTCATTTATAGAGTTAATTTTTAATTTTGTCACTAACGAACTCATGAATTCATTTTGTTATTGAGGATGTGATTATTAGGGCTGTGACAACAGCATATTCTTTTCATTGTTTTAACTCTTGTGGGGTATATGGTTAGAAAAAAAAACCGTACCGGGCGTATCTGCATCGCTCTTTGGGAAAGAAGAAGGAAAGGATGGCTAGCTCATTTATATACACGAAGGGCATCTTGGGAAGGCAGGGCATGATGGGAGAAGCTATTTTTTTCCCTGTCTCTTCCTTTTTTTTTCTAGATATAAAAGCTGGGAAAATTGTTCACTTGAGATCGTTCGAACATACGGTTAATTTGCGTGTCAGTGGGAGGAAAGAAAGATGGATTTTCTAGGAACGGCAAAACTGGAAGAGAAAAAGGATTGTTTTTTTTGTGTGTGTGTGCCGAGAGCGTTGCAAGCTGAAGAAGAAAAACCTTTTTTTTTGCATTAACATTTAACGGTATTCGGCAGTTAAAAGGAAAACTTTAATTTCAATACTAGAACTCTCGAGTATATATCCGGCACAGTTAGACACAGTTAATCAATCGAGAACCACATCACCCTATATAAAGCATATAAGATATCAACGGATACACGCTCGAGAGTCGAAACAATGAAAAGAATATGCTGTTAGCCTAGCCATAGTGATTATAAAATATTTTGAAATACATACACAACATTATTTTTGGATGCTTATTAGTATCTTTACCATTTGATTACGTCATACATTTTTCTACTCTACGTATATATATATATAAATATGTATGTACGTATATATATATATATATATATATATATATGTATCTATATCTATATCTATATGGATATATATATATATATATATATATATGCATGCTTATGAGTGCATGTCGATATATAGATATATACTATGGTGCAACGTTTGTATATTTTCAAAGGGGAAAAGACAGGTAGATTGGCAAACTTATATTGCACACTTTATACGTACGACGACCTGGATTCGCGCCTATGTCGGAGCACGTCACTGATGAGATGCAGTACATCGAAACCCACTTTGGGTCTGGCGTTTTCCGTTGTCGATGCAATTGCTCGATTCTATCTAATTCTGGGTTCTAGCTTTATTGTGAAAGGTGAATGTGAACGGATATATATATATATATATATATATATATATATATATATATTGGTTTTACACTCTACCTATGTATATATATACAAGTCGACCTATACACACACACACACACACACACACACACACATATATATATATATATATTGTGTACAGAAAGTTGTTAGATGAGACAAATCATTGGTACCGTCGGTTTCAAGCCCGATAATAAGGACCGTTTAAGTTATCCTTATCAAGCTCTCTTCAGCCAATATTCGTCTCTAATAATAAATGATATAATGATAAAGAGACGAATATTGGCTGAGGAGATCTTGATAAGGATACCTTAAACGGTCCTTATTATCGGGCTTGAAACCGACGGTACCAATGATTTGTCTCATCTAACAACTTTCTGTACACAAAATATAAATACGCTCTTACATTTCGGATTTTTCTTTTAATTGAGCACTCTGCTGGAATTCTTTTTCCAAAAAGACTAATCATATATATATATATATATATATATATATATATATATATATATATATATATATATATATATATATATATATATATCACATGCAAGCATACAAGTAGAGAGAGATATTAGATAGGAGATAGTTTTAAACGCTGGTCAGTGTCCATTTTGATAAGTGTGTATTAAAATAATATTGTCGGCTTCATATCGTTACCTAAGGTATGTAAATGCTACGACGCGATGTCGTTGACTGGTTACATAAACAAGAAAGCCATTGCCTTGCTTCAAAGGTATTGCAAAGGTTTCCTTCTGATTGTTCAAAACGTGACTGCGGCGCTCTTTATTACACCAACAGAACAGAGTGGGATTCTGTCTCCAAAAAACTGGAAAATTAATTTCCGGTTGAACTAATGTACTAGCCAATGGGCAAGATACTTTCTAAGTTCAGATGTTTCTATAGACATTTGTTAGAGGCATGGAAGTTTCTGATGACGATATGGAAACAAACTTTGTTGTGCTAATAATTATTTCAATGTCATCTATATATGGATAGAGTAATAGTCAAGATTGTCTGTTCATTATTACTTCCTGTTCTTGCTGTTGTTGTTGTTGTTGTTGTTGTTGGGGTTGAACAGGATTTATTTATTTTCTATGAATCAGATGCTTTTTTTGGTATTCATTTCAAAGATATCTTTCTAGTTAGAATTATTTCTAGAACTATATAAGGTATTTACGGGAGGGACCACATAAAGTTTGCCGACATCTCTTAGTGAAGGAACAAACTGAATTCGTGGAACAAACTGAATTCGAACTTGGCACACTTAGATTGTCAGCCCGTGTTGTTAACTACTTAGCCATCCTCTCTTCTCTCTCTTACATTTCTATTTAGCTAGATAATTAGAGATGGTCACGCGGACAAGAATGTTTTTTATATGAATAAATAGGTGACTTTCATATTATGTGAAATGAAAAATAATCATTAATCAGTAGGGACCATATCTTGCTTGTCACCGTCGTGCCGCCTTTAGAGCAAAAAGTCGAAACCGAAACCAAAACTTATGAAGAATTCTTGGTAAAATTATTTATTAGAAGAAATGGAAGTACATAAAAAATTAAACGACCCGGGTGTAAGCGTGACACACAAAATAACACACACGCTATCGTATTAATATATAGACTAGTGGGACCTGTAGAAATTCCACAGGAAACTCATCCATATGTAATATATTGATGTTGTCATTCTATAGATGTTCAGTGTAAATGGAGTCGCTCTGATATTACTGTAGCTTTTTTTAAAATCTGTTTCAATTCAAGCTTATGGCTCGTTAGTAATCTATTTGTTTATAAATCATTTTATCAAGAATTCTTCATAAGTTTTGGTTTCGGTTGCGATTATAGGTGATGGAACTAAAGGTAGATATATTTTTATTTTTGAAATGGCAACTTTATAATATATAAAAATTGTAAGAACATTAACTCTATAATAAAATATACGAAATCTACAAGAATTAAAATAGCATATTTAAGCGTACTTTATGGCCTGGCGTTGCCAGACGTTCGTGCTAGCTTTGATAAATACTTTTGCAGTTTTAACAAAAAAATCTACAATAATACCAGAACGTCTCTATTTACACTGAACATCTACAGAATGCCAATACTAATATATTACATATGAATGAGTTCTCTGTGAAGTTTCCACAAGTCTCGCTTGTCTATATAATAATAGAGTACTGGCTCTATAATAATAAACACGAAATCTTCATGAATTAAAATATCATGTTAAAGCATATTTTAAGACTTGGGAACGTCAGGCCGTTTGCTTATTACACACATAGACACACACATGTAAGATTTTAAAATATATATGACAATTAAGTTACACAGAATTTTCTGTGTTTTATCTACGTGAGGATTCGTCATGCTGTTGCATAGAAACGATATTGCTCTGTGTTTGTATATGTTCTCGTGGTACTAGTAAGCCCATCAGATGCTTTGTTATTAACGCATGCATTTAACATAGGAAATAGGCGCGAGTTTATCAGTCAAGGGTACACGTGCCCTTTAATATACCTGCTTCTTTTTTGTTTTTGGCAGGTATCCGTTTTCTGTTTTCTTTATGCAGGGAAGTCACCTAATCTCCTACGAGGTTACGAAGTCTATTTCGAACTCTATCAAGGCAGGACAAGGCAGGACAAGGCAGGACAAGTCCTTTCTAGCAGCTCCTGTCCAGATGTGACAACAGTATTCCATCCTTGGACGTACCTGGCTCTTATATAGATAGAGAATTGCATCAGCAGTGAGATATCTACTGGATCGATAGAAAGATCCAACCATTTTTCCAGCGGCCTTGGCAACAGATTTGATGTATGTGTTCCATTTAAGAATAGGAGTAACGGTCAAGCCCAGAAGGCCTCCTGAAGACGAGAGCCTTTCATTGCAATAAATGCCAGATGCGGATCAGTGTTGATGATGTAAAGAGAGAAGCTCGGTTTTAGATGCATTAAAAGTAACCAGCCACTCCTTTCCCCATTGTACTATGTGTTCAAGATCAGATATATATATATAAATATATATATATATATATATATATATATATATATATATGTATGTATGTAATCGCAGCTTTACTCATTCGCATAAACAAACCAACTATCAATCTGATTCAATACGAAGGAAGTGAGGGTACGCTAAACTGTTATTAAATGATTTCTATGATCGTTCTCAATAAATTCACTAAACGCATATTTTAATTCATTGCGTGCTTGGAGAAAACGTTCGCGGCTAGAGCAAATTTCTTTTTACGTTCGAACAATAATCCGCCAAATGAGCAAGACGGATGGTAAGAGAAACAACCACGAATTATTCCTGTAGTTCGACGAAACATACGCACACACACGCCACATACATCTTCTATAACATAAATCTCACCTTTCCGTTTAAATTTCTGTATGTATGCATGTTTGTATGTCTGCCTAACTTTCGACAGAGGGAAGGGATTTTCACAAGATAATTTTTCACAAAATCGTGAGTTTTCTTAGGACAGTGATCCCTTCTGCCGAAATATCTGGTGGAGAGGGTACCATATACTTCTTTTTTTTTGGGGGGGGGAGGGGGCGATTACATTTACATGCTTTTATCCGTTCTTTAATTTTTGAAATTCTTGTTGGGGTATCCAAGTGACCCATGATGAAAATGATTAGTCTAGCAGGTGTGTTTCAAACGGAACTTCATGTCAACCCAGGCAACGCCGGGTACCCATGCTAGTATATATATATATATATATATATATATATATATATATATATATATATGATAATTATATTCAATTTATATATTTATATGTGTACACAGATTATGAGAGAAAAGAATAAACACTAAGGTTTTTTCTATGATAATTATATGCTTATTTATATTTACAGATGAGAATAGTGTTAAAATAACTTGGAGTATCTCATTAAATTGCATCTAACAATAGTGAATCATGCCACGAAGCAAACGATCCTAAAACATATCAGAATTTCTGCCAGGACAAATCGCGGGTCAACATGAAGATAGTCTTAGTAAACATAAAATAGTAGATCTCTCAATACCTCTTTCTACTGTTATCTTACAATACAAAATAGAGGACAAAATGTGCACAAAACTTCATCCTAGTCGAACCTTGCGTCGTGTGAAAAAAAAATGATGAAGAGGATCCTCGGTGCAAAACCTCTGAATTTTTTTTTTTCATAGAGGCCACCACTTATCAAGGCCCGGAGGCCACTCAGGGATAAGGGTTATTGCGTGTACAGTGATCAATGGGATAGTATTGTAGTAATCATTTGTATTGGAGATTTGATAGAGTGTCTTACTTAAGAGGGCGGTTTGTCAGGAATTTGTTTATGTTGGACTTGAAGACATGCAAGTTGTAGTCAGGTGGGAAACAGGCAAACGGAAGAGACTTTCACAGTCGTGCACTTCTGAGAAAGAAGCTCTGCTCATGGAATCTACGTTTGGATTTAGGAACAGATAAAGAGTGGGGAAAATTATTGACAGTAGTTTCAGCCAGACGGGTGTTTCTCGTGAAAGATTGGCGAAGGGGACGAGAAATTGGAGCTCAGACGAGCATTTGCCATGGAAATAACGATAAAACAAAGACAGGCTCGCAAGGTCTCTCCTGTGCGAGAGAGGCTGCAGGGAAGAGAAAAGGGCAGCCCCCACTTAGCTACGAAGTCTATTTTGTACTCTGTCAAGGCAGGATAGGCTGTTTTTAGCAGCTCCTGCCCAGATGTGGCAGCAGTATTCCATCCTTGGACGTACTTGGCTTTTATATAGATAGAGAACTGTATCAGTAGTTCAAGACAAGCTGTCAGGTATCTTCACGGGATGAATTACTATGGTATTTTCGATTGGGGGGGGGGCTTTTCGATTTGCTTTTTATATGTTGTTTTATGTTCTTAATGTAATCCCCTCCCCCCAGCCAAAATTGAAGTTATATTTATAGGCTTGTTTTGTTTATCAAATTGTTAGGTGAAAGTAGAGAATGGTCTCATAAAAAATAATTAAATTTAAAAAGTTATTTTATGTTTCCAATGTAATTCCCGCCCATCAGTAAAAACAAATTGTATTTGTCAGATTTTTCCCTCCTTCTAAATCGCCAAACTTGAAAAAATGCTAGAGGTGACATGTCTCGTTGAACGCTTGGTGGCCAAAATGTGGGTGATCATTTTACGTTGAATTTATATAGAAAAGTGATCCCCCACTCTAACATGTTATTTTTATTTTATTTTTTTTTTCAAGATTTATTCTCTTATAATATTTATAAAGATTATATAAGGAAAGATTAGAATCTTTAAAAAGATTTCTCGGTTGGAATGTATGAGATAGCGGGTGGATGCAGGATACTCACTTCACAGCTAAAACAAAATATACATATAAGAAAAGAAGAGAAAACAGAAGGAAATATATGGAATGGAATAAATAGAGAGCGAGGGAGAGAGAGAGAGCAAGAGAGAGAGAGAGAGAGAGAGAGAGAAATAACTAGATACCTATTTAAAATGGCGGAGGATAGCAATTTCATTAAAATGCCAGTCGAGCTTTTAGTAGAACAGAAATTGAACGCGTACACATTTTGAATTGACACTCAGCGACTCTGAAACAAGAAAACATGGATAAAAATCAAATTAAAAGACAGGTGCCATTTCAAATATTAGATTAGTTTTCTATTTTCTCTGTTGGAAAAAAATGTCAAACTAATGCGACGAAAGACAAGTTGACATCCGTGAATATGGAATACAAATGCTGATTCAATGTGATGGAAGAAAAAGGTGGCGAACAACGTCCAGGAAACGACGTGCTATTCTGTTCTAGTGTCTTCTCGGTTATACTTCAATATATTTACCAGGGATGATGGCAACTTCCTCATGCTGCGAGCATCCGGTTTTAAAATTGGACTTAAAATTGACATTAATACAACAGAGCATGTAAACATGTCGCGACCTACTCATTTATAAGCTTTGAAATATATAAAATGAAAAAGGAGAAAAGCTACTATATGCACAACAAAAGATAGTCGGGTATCGATGCTGGCCTAGGGTAGTTGCTTGTCTAGCCGCACTGATGAGCTGTAAAACAACGAAACAGAACTGTATGTGGATGACTATATATATATATATATATATATATATATATATATATGTTTGGCTGAAAAATGCGAAGCTCGTTGTTTGTTTGTTTGTTTGTTTGTTTACAAACAGGCGACTTGAGCACTATAAAAGTGGTGACGGGTGTCTATTTAAATAGACATTCCGACGACATGGTCGAGTGGGATAACTGCCGGCATTGATGAGTTGAATTCAAATTTGAAATCCGTCAGCTTTTTTCAGGACACCCAATATATATATATATATATATATATATATATATATATATATATATATATATATATATATATACATACATACTTGTACTTTTTTGTAGAAAAGAAATCCCATACAGTGCTCGATTATTAGGGAAAAAACCTTTCTCGAAATAAGAGCAATATAATTTTTGTATAATATATACAGGAATTTACATTTATATCGGTAGTCGGTACCGACGGTTTCAAGCCCGGTAGTTGAGGACTTCTCTTAATGTCCGCCTCAGGCTCTCTTCAGCCGACTCTCATCTGTCTTTAACCGGGACCGGAACTCTATATATGCACACCATAATTTTTATTTATTTATTTATTTATTTTATCCTTTATATATATATTTTTTTATGCTACTTTAATAAGGTAATAAGTTTGAAGCAATAAATTAAAAAGTATGGGATGATGCCTGCTATATTATTATTTTTCTTTAAGCTTCCCCCCCCCTATCATCCAGTTTAAGTCTCGTATAAAAGCGTTTTAAAAGTTCATTTTGAAGTTATGTCTAATCTCGTTTAAAAATAGGGTAATAAAATTTTAAACGCAAAGCGATACTTAAATATTAGTATATATCATCCCCTCGGTACTCTCTAGGTCTATTTCAATCTAAATTTTATTACCCTATTTTTAAACGAGATTAGACATAACTTCAAAATGAACTTTTAAAACGCTTTTATACGAGACTTAAACTGGATGATGGGGGGGGGTGCTTAAAGAAAAATAATAATATAGCAGGCATCATCCCATACTTTTTAATGTATTGCTTCAAATTTATTACCTTATTAAAGTAGCATAATATATATATATATATATATATATATATATATATATATATATATATATATATATATAAAGGATAAAATAAATAAATAAATAAATAAAAATTATGGTGTGCATATATAGAGTTCCGGTTTCGGTTAAAGACAGATGAGAGTCGGCTGAAGAGAGCCTGAGGCGGACATTAAGAGCAGTCCTCAACTACCGGGCGATATAAATGTAAATTCCTGTATATATTATACAATATATATATATATATATATATATATATATATATATATATATATATATATATATATATATATATATATACAATGTAGTATATTGTAAGCTCTCCTCTTTGGGTAGAGCACTGTCGTAAATAATCTCGCCAACTACTTAATTGGCTGTAAATGCGAGGGTCGCTCTTTGTTTGTAAATAAAAAGACAAGCGGCTTCAGCACTATAAAAATGGTGGACGAATCTTTGTTTGAAACAGACATTTGTATAAGTTATTTGCGGGCGCCGCTCCCGTGGGTCGACTATCAACGCGATGGTTCTGGGTTTAATCGTTGGCTTGGGAAAAGTGCTAGTCTAGCCACACTGATGACATGTGATGCCACGAAACAGTGATGTATATGGATGACATATATATATATAATATATATATAAAGTTGAACGTCTGTGTGTGTGTCTGGTCACGAATATGCTCCTATATGGTTGACTATTATAGAAAACTGATCACATATAATGATAGAATATGTACGAGACACAGGAATGGGTATGTTTGATCTGGCATAATGATGATTCATTAAAATTGTGGGGTCCGCGTACGCGCCTGGTCCACTAAGTATGGAAATAAAAAATTTAAAAATTAAAAAAACAAACGTTTAAAAGTGTTTTTTTTATATAGATGTACATAATAATACTTTGATAAGTATGTTTTAACTTAAATAGGGATGGTATAATAAAATTGTGGGGTCTGCGTTCGCGCCTGGCCTCCATAGAATGGAAATAGGCACAAACTTAGAAAACGATTTTTCATATCAATCTGCGTAAGTATACTTTGATAATTATGTTTCAGTTTGAAGAAATATGGTATAATAAAATTATGGGGTGTTCGTTCGCGCCTGACCTCCATAGAATGGAAATATGTCACAAAGTTTAACAAGTTTTTTTTAAATATAAATTCACAGAATATTGTGATAAGTGTTTCAGTGTGAACAGGTATGGTATAATAAATTATGGGGTTTATCTATTTTATTTTTACTTTCATCATATTTTGCTTGGTTTTGATACTCCAAATTCGAATCTATCTCTTTACAACCCTTCCTTTTCATAACCTATCATACTTTCATAAATCAGAGTCCGTTTTCTGTAGGCTGTTTTTGAACTCAGTCAAGTACGGGTACTTTTGCTAGTATATATATATATATATATATATCCTGTATATATATATATATATATATATATATATATATATATATATATATATATATGTGTGTGTGTGTGTGTGTGTGTGTGTATGTGTGTGTGTGTGTGTGTGACCTCCAGAATTTTACGGTACTAAAAAAGACTTTAAAAAGTTACAAAACGGGTTCAAAGTTTCGTGACATTGGAACCCATTTATCTCAGCAACTGATAGAGATATTAATTTGGAATTTATTTAAAGATAAATTGTAACACCTAAGTTATCAGACTGTGTCATGCGCATTTCAACCATGATGATTATTGTGACAATGGTATGTTATTTTTGCCTGTAAACATAGTATAAAGTTTTTTAAAAAATTAACGAACAAAGACCAACAAAGTTTTACCGAACTTATATTACTTCATAGTCATTCTGCGCTGATGAATGCGTTGCGGTCATCCGGATCACCAGCGTTATCAGATTATTCATTGATCGCCGCAGTTGTCTTTTAGGTTGGTTTTCCTGCCCTTTACTAACGAAGAATTTTTTTGTTCATCTAGATAAGAGGAAGTCATGGATTTTGATTGTGTTGTCAAATGCATTCTGTCCTCCGACCTGCGCTCCGTGTAGACGACAGTTTGGGAAACACACTCGTATGCATAAATCGTATTCCCTATATATGACGCTTATTACTGTATTATTCTGGTGCCTCTTATACTAACCTATCTTTCAGGCTTTTAATACTTGTGTGCATTATAGAGTGATTGTTTCATCTTCAAATTTGCATGTGTTCGTTTGTGCATCCTATAATTAAATTACAAAATCATAAGTCTCTTTACTTCTATATATCCTAATCAAAAGATAGAATACTTCCATATAATAATAATAATAATAATAATAATAATAATAATAATAATAATAATAATAATAAAAATAATAATAATAATAATAATAATAAAAAAAAAAAAAAAAATAATAATAATAATAAACTATCAATCTATAAAATTAATAATGCGCGTGAGGACATTTCCCAACCTATATACTGCACGAATTTTTGATTTACAGACTTAAAATTTTACTACTATATATCCTAATCAAGAAATAGAATAATAATAATGATAATAATAATAATAATAATAATAATAATAATAATAATAATAATAATAATAATAATCTATATATCTACAAAATTTCCCAACCTATAAACTAAACCAATTTGTAATTTACAGACGTGAAATTTTGTATATAGGGTATTCACACACGTGGAAAACGTTTTAATCGAGTTTCATATGAAAAATTACTACTAAAAATAAAGGAAATGGTATTGGGGGGGGTCATCAGATTTTTATCTGTTTGTCAACATTTTCTAGAATCTGCATTAATCGTTCACATTACATTGTATGTTAAGAATAAGTATGCTGGGAAACACTTTTAATGAACGTGCCAAGATGGCCTAATGGGTATTGTACTTGACTCTCTGTCTTTATGTTTTGGTTTCGATCTTAGCTCGAGTATTGCTTTTTACTTTCAAGTGAACTATTTAGAAAAATAAAAGATAATGCTCGCATGCACATGTCTCAGTTTCTTTCCGGTTTTTACTTAATTTTTTTTTAATGAATAAAACGTTAGATTTAATACCGGGCCATGCTCGGTAATCTGCTAGTATACAGGAAAGGTAATATATACGTAAATAAGTCATATTGCTAGATATGCAAGAAGAATGTATTAACGGATGTTGTATAAGTTATACATTTTCGAACGATACCAAAGAATTTTTACAGTTGTAAGTAATCATCACTTACTAAGGAAAAAAAAACTACCCGTGACAGATTAGATGCATAAATTCTCAGTTAAATGATTAACAATGTCATGAGAGGATTTAAAACGATGTGATGAAGCATTTGCTTATGTAAGAATATAATTTGATAAATATTTGCAGACAATGGACTTAGCGACGACCATAGTGTAGTCACCAGGGAAACAATTTTGTGGTATTCCGTTTCACCGATGAATGAAACGCTGTTCATGTAAGTTCTGTTTATTTTTTGGTAAATAGAGGTAGAAAAAATAGTTCTTTCGACGGGTGGTGGCTAAACGATTTCTGGCTGTGAACGTTTTACAGGATGAACCCAAGGATTAGTGTTTAGTCGAGAATATACCACAAAATAACGACGAATTACAATAGAAGCCTTTGTTTATTAGAAAGGAGCTGTAAAGAAACAGAAGAGGTTAGCTCCACTAGATTGCGAAGTAGGTTTTAAGACAATAAAACATCCTTTAAGTGGCACTTCTCCAAATGTGATTTAAGTTCTCTATCTTAAACTGCATCCAACTCACCTACATGTAGAAGATTGCAACAATAAATACATGAATTTTCTGGAGCAGTAAAGTGATCCAGCCGATTTTCCAGCGACCTTAACAATATATCAGATCAAAAGTTTCTCTTCCAGATCTGGATTGAAACTCAGTTGTAGTCGTTTATCAAAGCAGAGGGCTTTTGTAACATAGCATATATGTGCACGTATGAAAATAGCAGCAGCAGCGCAGCAGCAGCAGCGAAGCATGGATGGCAATCAGTTGTATTGGCAGCAGGAGATGTGTTTAGACGTGTATGCAAATTACTGCTTGCATCTAAAAAAAATAAACGACACCACATGGTCGGGAAGAAACAAAGTCGGCGACGAAGAAGATGGATATGAGAAGAACGAGTGTGGTTGAAAAAGATGGACTGTCTACTGCCGGCGTAAAATAGAGTAAGAACCAACAGACTTTAAAGCTGGTGTCGATACGGGGAGAAAGAAAAACGGTAATAAACGACTTGAGATAAAAAAAAGAAAGAAAGAAAGAAAACAGGGTCAAATTTATTTGTTTTTATGTTTGCTCTTTTTCGCCGGTGCTGGATGGCGTGGGGGTCCGAGAGAGATTTTACCTGTAACGAACACGATTCAAACGTAACGGCAACGTTACACTTCCTCAGGGAAGGAATCATTTATTTAAATTAACGAAGAAAGAGAATCATCGAATAAGTAACGGCTAATAAATATTGATATTGATTGTAATCAAACGGGTTATTTGTGCATCTAATTAGTATATAAATATTTCGCACAGGAAACGCTTGTTACGAATGGCGTTCCAAAAGGAATTCCGCCTATGTTTTTATCCTCTCCGAATTGATCAGAGGGGATTGCGAGTTGCATGTTTATGATGACTGAACATATGCATTCATAATCTGAAAGTTTCATTTCTCTATTGCAGATATTTACGTTGTGAGATACTTAGATAGCGGCCCCTGTCATGGACGTGCATCAGAGGCGGAGATGCACCATTGAATTCTTGGTAAAAGTGCATTGCGAATTGTGGTGAAGAAGTAGAAAACTAAATTCTAGGGCAGAAAGTGTCGCTCATTTTTATGATACCATTCCTGTCTTCGTAGTTCTTCAATTTAATTAGTTAAAAAATAGGATAATTTACTGTTGGAATGGCCTTTGTATGATAGACAAAGCGCGTTCCGAAAACTAATGTACAGTTATTGTTCATGGCTGGCAGAAGTGCATTAAAAATTATGGTGACTATTTTGAATAATAAATGCTGGAGCACAAAATTCCGGCTTAACAGCCTACATTGTGTGTTAGTTATCAGAGAAATTAGGCGAGAAAATCACCTCGCACTGACTGTTTAATATCTAGTCTCTGAACAAGTTAGCTAAAAGATAAACTCTTCAAGATTCTAATAAGGAAGGAAGAGCTCACAAGACGGGTTGTCATAAAAAAGTTTCCCATAAGGAAACAATAGTTTGTTTCACTATTATAGAGGGTGTAGAGTTGCAGTTTGCAGAGGTGGACCGCCGGCTGTCCAGGCTTGCAAAGATGAGTCAAAGGAAACTCGGCCAGATCCTGGGCCAAGGCAGCGATCCTGGATCCAGGTGCCCCGGGAATAATGTCAAAGAAGTCGAAATGGGAGATGTAGAAACTCTGGGGATTCGATCAGCAGGACTGACTGATATTTCAAACAATGCATGGTGGAATGTTCTGACGTCATCCATGCTAATAAAATAGAGGCAACAGACAACGACGAAAGTAGCGACTACGGACAGGACAACCTGACACATTATCTCTGCCATTCTGCCCACTACCCCACCACCCCTGTATGCTGTCAACGTTGTCACTAAAAAATAAACATTATTTTCGAACCATTACATCTTATTTTAAAAGTGCAATATACTTTGTTTTGTGTTTACGTTTATTGTTAAGGTACGCCTAAATTGGGCTGATTTTAAGCAAATCCCGATTAGCGATGCGGCTAGTTTTTAGAATAACACAACTGTATAGATCAAAATAATTTTTTTCTGTAAAATTATTATTAAAATAATAAAGTTTGTTTACTTTTTTTGTAATGTTAAAAGCGAAATCCTTAACATCATTTATTTATAATCAGAGTATTGCCTTATTCTTTTTATCTCAAATCATTCTTCGAGAAGAAATTTACAGAGATTCTACAAAATAAAACTAAATTATTAATTTAAAAAAATGCTGGATTAAATGTTTCATAATGCAACTTTAATAAACAGTTTGAGTTTACTTTTGGCGTTCCTATTTTTGGCCAGTAAAAAAAAAATCCTTCTAGAGTGAAGCAAATTTTATTTTTCTGTCTATCTCTGCCCTAGGTGTGGATGCAAGTAAATAGTGACTAGAATGTTCTGCTGAATTAATTCTTTACTACACGTTTCTAATTTTATTTTACTATTTATTCAATCCAAATGAAGGCATAATATGGTCCAGATCCATAGGAGACATCCTAAGTGGCGACTTGTGGACTATTATATTTGTTTTAATTGCATTTACACAAGGAAACAGGGAGCAAAAGCAACTCGGCAAAGGAAAGAAACTATTAGAGTATAATGCCTTCCAGCTCCTGAGGATCTCTCCAGTAAAGTAGCGTGTTTTTTGTTCTGCTAGTCGGGTTTGTCGGGGGTATTTACGTTGAACGTATACGTATATGTGGAATAAATTCACCGGGACCCATTTCAGGGAAGTACTTGTACAACAAGCACAAGAATTAAACATTGCTGTGATGGGCCAGGTGCTGGAGCTTGGTAGACAATTAAAGCCCTATTATGTTATAAACTCTTTGTTTGTACTCAGACCAAGACGGAAAGCCTGGAGGCTGGTGGTTCCCCAATCCAGATGTTGCAACAGTACTTTAAGCATACGCCAATGACAATTTTTCTGGCAAGTTTGTGGAGTTTACTAAAACGTTAAGGCTAACTATAATCTTTGCAGCAGGCTTGGCAGTGTCTTCTATGTATTTATTTCAATTCATGTCGGATGTTAATGTTAGACCCAACGGGTAGTAAGATTTTCAGCAAGAAAAGTTTCTCATCAATGGGGCTATGACAACAGCATATTTTTTCATTGTTTTGACTCTCGAGTATATATCCGACACAGTTGGACACAGTTAATCAACTGAGAACCACATCACTCTATGTAAAAGCATACAAGATATCAACGGATACACACTCGAGAGTCAAAACAATGAAAGGAATATGCTGTTGTCTTAGCCCTACTTAACAATTATTTAATGTTTAATAAATAACAAAACCCGTCATGTAAAATGGGTATAAAACTAGTTTTCATTAATCATTCGTTTTTCTTCGTTTTTCTTCTCACTCCTATTTCATATTTAATTTAATAATTATCCTCTCTAGATTTCGTCTTATAAAAATATATATTAAAAAAAAACATGTGTAAGTTCCAATAAGATTCCTTCCAGTTTTCCTTTGTCTATTAATTTTAATTTCTAATTATTTCTCTCACTTCCCTCTTTCCACGCTGCCTCTTTTTCCACTTCAGATCGAGTTCTCGGGTCTATTTCATTAAATTCCACCTCTTTCGTTATTGATTTGGAAACTCCTTAAGAAGGAACGGCGCTATTGAAATTAAAATGGTTTTCGTTTTCAATTAAGTTAAATTAAATGGAGAGAGGGCTTCACATTCTCAAGGATTTCTTTTGTTAATCGACTGAGACGCAAATGGTTAATATTTAGCACTTATCATCTTTTTATTATTAAGCGGTGATTTTATATTCGAAACTTGGAATCATTGAAACGAAACCAACTGATACGTAATTGTATTATTTTTTTTTGTTTGTACTCATGCAAATATTGATCCAGACGTAATATATCATTGGCTCGGCTTTCCCCGGAACATGGCGTACAACAGTCGGAGTAAGCTGAGCGTCGTCGAAGAAAGCATAACAAGAAAAGAAAAACTCACAGAAATTAAATTTTATTAACTCTAAAGAAAATGCTACAACCAACAAATAGTTGTTCAATGAAAATTTTATTTAAAAAAAAACATTTTTCGAGAAAATGTTCAAAGGAACACTTTTTTTTTTGTCAGAGAAATAATTTCAAGGACATTTTTTTTAAAACCACCGTAAAACAGTTTTACCAGGGTATACTTTTTTAAGATCTTTCACAACCGAGGAATTAGTAAAGCCGTTATTAACATGGTCAGGTTTGCGGAATAGGCACCCTAACCTCCCCATGTTATGAACGACTTCCAGAATAAATACCCCCAACCTTCTCATGTTAAGAACGGCTTTACTAATTCCTCAGTTGTACAAATGGTTGCTGGCAGGATTACACCATGTTATATCAGAAACCTTTTTTATCCTCTTCCAAATTGTCGTCTGCTATTCCGATTTGAAGCTGGCGCGCACGCGCGTCAAGTTGAAAATCACCGCGCGGCATTGTAATTGGCTCAGCTTTATGTTTGTCCGAGCTGTTGAGTCATGTTCTGGGGAAATCCGAGCGAAGATCTGGATCAATATCTGCACGAGTACCGTGTTTTTTTTAATATCTTATTATTTTATATCTAAAGGTTCCACAAGGGAGTATAGCTATATACGGTTAGATCGAATTTTATTGTGAAGGATTATCCAGTTGCCCAAAATAAAAGAACTTCTTTGATTGGGACAAAAATAACCCTTAGGCTAGAAAAAGTTCTCATCTTCTGAAAAATGGCAGGACAGATGCTACGCTTAAATACGTTTATTAATTGTCAACGGCAAAGTGATTAGAAACTGCACTTGGAATACCTTTGCTAGCAGTCTTCTGCATTTTACGAGCCATTCGTACTCGATGGTGTTTGTCCCGATTAACTGATGATAAAACTGGATTTATTTATACTGAAATGTAGTCATGTATCAAAGCAAACAAAGTGGAAGAATAAAGGTTAATAAGATACATAAATTGTCAGTTAATCGACGGAGAATATGAGGAAAAGATTGAATAGTAATGAAAGAAAGTTCATTGTTTGTTTTACTAAAGTGTAACCACATTCAGGCGAAAAACCATTCGGGGATTTAAAAAAAATCACGAAATGCACAGAATGTAAGTTGAATGATGACGAATGTTGTGAGAAGATTAAACGAATGATATTCATGCATTCCATTATTCTAGATTAAATTAAAAAATCAACCCTACGTTGTTTAAGCTGATGAGACAGACAAATGTTTAGAATATTACATTTTCTCTAGATATTAGCGCGTTTGCACATGTATTTGATTACTTTAATGCCATAAAGACTTTGCTTTCTCACGAGAAGATGTTAGGATGAGAATATCTACAAATCTCGCGAAGAAGATGTCGGATTGATAATTATGTAGTGTGTCTTGTTCTAGTCTCTTCATGTGTGTTATGGCCAGAAGTCTTGATATTTGTTTATATGCTTTTAGTTTATATTGAAACTGTGTGCTGCAACTATTATGTTTAAAAGCTGGTGCATGTCTTCCATGGTGGGGTTAAAACAGTATAGATTATTATATGTGATGCATTCTGTGACTATATCAACAGCTGGGTGTCCAGGTACTGATGTTGGTTGGTTGGTTGTTTTTGTTTTACGGCATATCAACCCTTTTCGGGTTATTTAATGCTGAATCCAAAGAAATTGAAGAAAGGTAGTAGGGATTCGTATGTATCTTGGCTGATGACGCAGAATTCTTTCCCTTTGTCGGACGGTAGGAAAATCAGGTTTTTATCTTTTAGGTTTTTGAGGGTGAGCAGTTCTGAGTTAGTGAGGTCGGGTGTGATGTTAAATTTTCACGTTAGATGATGTCTAGTATGTTGTGTCTAAGTCTTGTGAGTCTAAAGTCTAGTTCGGAATTATCTGGAGGTGGGTGCAATATGCGGTCAGGTTTATATGTAGGAAAATCGGAGGAGTTATACACGGTAGAACAATGTCCCCTGTGAGCGTTCTTTGAAGGTGTATAGCCACTTCGGGTGATATGCTGTTCTACAGAATTGTGTTTCCATTTCGAGTTTTAATCTGTTATTTATTTTCTGCGTGATTTGAGAATTTCGATTTCGTTAGTGTCATGGTATTAAATCTGAGACAAGCGAAGTTTTTATGGGTTTCTTTGCTGTCGCCATTGTTGTTGTTTTATTTGTGCTTGTTATTACTGGTAGTTTTGTTCTTATGGAGTGGCCAGTTAAATTTATTCTTAAATTTTTCTTTTGTTGTTCTGGCGTTATTATGGTAGTATTGTTCTACTGCTGTTAAAATTTCAAGGGTTGTTTTCGGTTTCGGAAAGTTTTGCTTCAAGTCAATAATGTGATAGTGTAAAAGGTTGTGTAAGTGTGGGATGATCTCTTTTGATGCATGACCCTGTCGGTAGGGCATCAGAATACACCGACTGGCTCCCTGCACTCAATGGGGGTTCTGGATATGACCTTAAACTATATCCAGTGGTGAGGCCCCAGCTTGTGGGCTTTGGGGAGTGTGGAGCCACCCTTTAATTACCATTGCTCCCAGGTCCACTCTGACCAAATTTTTTTTTCAAAATCTTTGGATTCGGCATTAAATAACCCGAAAAGGGTTGATATGCCGTAAAACAACCAACCAATAAACCAACAAATCTTTTGATGCAGAATTTGTGTAGTTTCGTGATGCATTGAGCTTTTGGTGGTAAAAACGTGTGGGAAGTGGCATGTTTCTAATTTTGTTAAGTATTGCATTATTTTTCAAACACCGCTGTAAAAAGTCGATTCGGCAGCCATATTTTTCTCGTTTTCCTGAGAGTTGGATTATTCTTTTATTCCTGCAAACTCTATGCCGCTGAGAATAAGTGTAAGAATTATGCTGTGTTTTGCTTATAGCATTGTTTAACGGATAAAAGTGTTTTCAAAAAGGTAAATAAAAATATTATTAAATTATTTATTATTTGTACATTCCTGCATTGTAAGCCTTCAGAAACATCTTTCATATCAAATATACGTTTTAGTTTTCTACATACCTGCCTAGATGGCACGATCTTCTACGTTACATAAGCGTTATATATATATATATATATATATATATATATATATATATATATATATAAATATATATATGTATATATATATACATATATATATATATATATGTATGTATATATATATACTGATTAAACCAAGCTTTTATCTTTACATCATCAACGCTCTAATCCCCATCTGGCATCAATTGAAATGAAGTGCTTTCATCTTGGGGAGGCCTCATGTTTTGACAAGCTTCTGGGCTTGACCTTTACTCCTGATCTGAAATGGAACACATACATTAAATCCGTAGCCAAGGCCGCTAGAAAAATAGTTGTATCCTTCTATCGATCCAGTAGATATCTTACTGCTGATGCAATTCACTATATAAAAGCCAGA
Organism: Euprymna scolopes; assembly: GCF_053919585.1. Lineage (NCBI taxonomy): Eukaryota > Metazoa > Mollusca > Cephalopoda > Sepiida > Sepiolidae > Euprymna > Euprymna scolopes. The sequence continues at coordinate 35,814,341 of NC_136499.1, forward strand.
TACGTCCAAGGATGGAGTACTGTTGCCACATTTGGACAGGAGCTGCTAGAAAGGACTTATCCTGCCTTGATAGAATTCAAAATAGAATTCGTAGCCTCGTAGGGGACAACCTTCTAAGCGAAAACACTATCAATGATTCCCCCCACTCTTTATCTGTGCCTAAACCTAAACGTAGATTCCATGAGAAAAGCTTCTTTCTTAGTATAGCTATGGAATTTTCTTCCGTTTTCCTGCTTTCCATCTGACTACAATATGGTTGTCTTCAAGCCTAACATAAACAAGTTTTTGACGAGCCGTTCCATATAAGTTAACAAATTTATCGAATTTCCATTACTAATGATTACTATATTGTCCAATTTCTACTGTACACTCTTTAACTCTTATATTCGAGTGGCATCTTGACCTTGATAAGTGATGATATCTATGTAAAAATATATATATATATACTACAAAAGAGCGCTCTGTTTTTTTTACGACATAAAATATCGTACAGAATAGATCTCATCGCTTCTTTGAATATAAGCGATTGACATAGTTTGACAATTTTTTGTACATAAAATTACAACAGAAATGATGGCCTAATGATACAGTGTGATGCAACGAGTGCGAAGTGTTATAGAATTTGAAGGAAAATCTATAAATAGATGAAAGCCATTGGCCAAGAGTTCGAAACAATTAGCAATCTTAAACAATTTCATTTTCTAGACGTTACATACATGAAAGAAAAAGCTAACTCACTATATATGTCAATCCACAGCTTAATCATCCACCCTTTATAATGAGATGTATTCCAAAAGCAATTGAAAATACGTTGTAATAACTCCTCTGACGAGGGCACCTATGCATAAACACAAAAGTATTTATAACAACGCACTTAGGAATATAATTTACAAAACTGTTGATATTAAATATGTAAATAGTAATAAGAATATTAATAAATCCAGAAACCAAGGTAGAGAGATAATCTGGTTTACTCCCCCTCAACCTAATGATTGAAACAAAACTAGTTCACAAGTTTCTACGACTTATAAAAATCCACGACTCACCGGGTAATGTTTTACATATAATCTTAAACAGGAATTTCCTAAAATTAAGCTATAAATGTACTAATAATCTAGAACTTATTATAAAAACGCAATAATAAAGAGTAACAATTTAACTAGAGATTCTAATGATAATAATAGTTCTACAGGCATCGGCGAATCTTGACCGATTCAATTATTTTCGCATAGAGGAATATAATGACGGACCTTTGCTACTGACGTGCATCAATAACAGACATTGCTTTCTTAGAATCTTATACCGTCAATATTTGCAACAGAGAGATGAAACTTTCAGGTTATGACTGCATAACGTCAGTCATTATAACAATGTAATTTGCAATACCCTCTGATTCTTTCGCGCGGAATAAAATATATGCGTCACTTTTTGGAACGTACCTCATATATATACAGAGAGAGAGAGAGAGAGAGAGAGAGAGAGAGAGAGAGAGAGAGAGAGAGGAGAGAGAAGGAGAGAGTGTTGCATAAATTACGCTCTTTTTAAAATAAAGAGGGTAAAGATAAAGATTTGGCATAATGATAAAGACAGCACAACAATTACGTTTATACATCTGATCTGACTTACAAATGATCTCGTTACTTATCCCCTATCCAGTATATATATATATATATATATATATATATATATATATATATATATATATATATATATATATATATATATGTTGTGTATATTTAGGCAGCATTTTCTCATTTAGACAAATATTATTGAATAGAACGGAATTATTCTTTTTGTGTTCTTCTCGAAATTGTATATGTTGGCTCCATAATCGCGAGGGCTTTCGACAGAAGTACTTCTATCATCCTCAGGCATATTGTAGAAATAAATGTAGGGATTGTTTTTTTAATTCACTTATATTTTTTTTCCTAGTCACGTGGTAATTTGTTACAATGCATCCAACATATACAATTTCGAGAAAAACACAAAAAGGACTATTCGGAGATTGGAGAAGATAAAAAAGAAAATTGTAAAACAGAATAATTCCGTGCTATTCAATAATATTTCTCTCTCTCTCTCTCTCTCTCTCTCTCTCTCTCTCTATATATATATATATATATATATATATATATATGTAATGTTATGACTCTTTAGGCTGTGATCATAGTGTAGTATCTGCTAACTGTGGCAAGCGGGGTCAAGGGTCAAAACATTATTATTATTATTGTTATTGTATTCTTATTAATTGATTTGAGCGACATAGAAAATAGATGAAAACATTCTTTTGGATTTGGATAAACAAATAACTAGCTGGAAACATTAGGTTGGTCTGAGACACGTAATTAGGTGACGTGGGAGAACACGTGATGTAGTTAGTTTTGGAGAGATTTAGAGAGTTGAGGATTGACCACCAGAGCGGACAGACGACTAGACAGGGGTGGACCGATAGCTAGGAGCGGGCTGTATGAACAGAAAATGTAGACTAACTGCAGATCCTGTGAAAACCAATTGAGACAACTGTAATAAATTTATATTACAAGAATATAAAGAGTTGTTTTAATGGTTTCACAAATAAGAACAGATGTGTCAATTATATGGTGCTGATCGCTTCATGGTTCGTCACGGAGCAGCAGGAAGTTAAAAAAACTCTTCAAGAAAAATGTGTGAAGCATATATTCTTCTTATATATGAACTGTAAACATATCCCGTGTGATAAGGCTTATACAACATGACTCGGTTTACACGTCAATATCATGTCCCCTGGCTAAACAACATACATACGATTTATACGTTTATTATCTGTCTGTTAAAAGAACAATATCTTACATCCACTAGATAACACATGCCACGTTTTAATATATCATCTCCTCCAATATTTGGTGACTTTAATGTTCACCACAAAAACTGGCTTGGATTCTCTACTCACACAGATGCAGCGGGCAGCAAAACACATAGTTTTGCTATATCTCACTCCCAATCACAAATGATTCCAACCCGTTTCCCTGACCAGCAAGAACAACAAACATCACTTCTAGATCTGTTTCTGACTACAGTTCCCGAGGATTGTACAACAAATGCTGACAGCCCACTCGGGAACGCTGACCAGGCAGTGATAATGGTGTAAATCGCCCTAAATTCTAGACCCAAAACTGAAGAGCCAGTGCTCAAAATATATATATATATATATAGATATTATAAAAAGGCTGATTGGGAAGCCATCAGAAATCTTATCAGAGATGCCCTATGGAGAAATATTTTTCTCTTCCTGTTGAACAGTGCGCAAATAAAACCACTGAATGGTTCAAAACAGCAATGGAAGCACATGTTCCCATGCGGAAATTTTATAGCAAGCCCCACTCTCCCCAATAGTTTACTATGACTTGCGCAACTGCTATTGCTCAAAGGCAGCATGCATAGCGCAGATTTAACCTACATAAATCCAGTTCAAACAAACAGACGTATATAGAAGCTAGAAGTAACGTTAAGAAAGTAATAGCGACAGGTAAGAGAGAATTTACTGAAACCACTAAAAAACGCATCGAAGCACAAAAATGAGGAAATCGTGACTTCTGGAAAATCTACAACAGTGTAGTAAATAATGGGCAATCAACAATTCCCCCGCTAACCAACAATCACGAGGTTGTTTGCTCAGCAACCGACAAGGCTAATATGCTTGTCAGCCGGTTTGCCTCGAACTCCACACTGGACCCTACCAACCACCCCCTGCCTGACTTTTCTTTGCGGACAGACGCCACGCTAGACGATATAAAAATCACCCCTGCTAAGGTACACGCTATCATAAAAAACCTTGACACTTCAAAAGCATGTGGACCTGATCTCATCCCAGCTGTGCTATTAAAAAAGTGCTCAGCCGAAGTAGCTCCAGTTCTCTCCAAACTCTACAACAAATGCCTTAATGAATCATGCTTTCCAGGCTGTTGGAAAACTGCTTCTATGGTACCAATATTCAAGAAGTCTGGCGAAATAACTGACCCATCAAATTATCGCCTCATTAGCCTCCTCCCACTTTTCGCCAAAATATTTTAGACCATAATTAACCATGCTCTAGTCCGGCACCTTACAGATGCTAAACTTCTGACTGACAAACAATATGGATTTAGACAAGCCCGTTCCACAGCTGACATCCTCACTGTAATCTCTGAACGTATATACCACTCATTGGACAAAGCAGAGGAGGGCAGAGCGACAGCTCTAGATATATCTAAGGCTTTTTACAGGGTATGGCACAAGGGTCTCCTCAGGAAAATTAAATCATACGGTATCACTGGTAGAATACTTAACATAATTAAATCCTTAGATAAGAGAAAAATCCAGGCTTTCCTCGATGGTCGTACATCTAAACAGTGTGATATAAATGTGGGATTTCCTCAGGGGTCTATCCTTGGACTTCTATTGTTCCTAATATTTATTAATGACCTCCCCGACAAAACTTCCTCTGAGATGGGTATATATGCTGATGACACTACACTCTATAACAGGTATGACAGGAAAACAAATGAACACATATCTAAAGAAATGGCAAAAACACTAGAGGATGACCTCCAATCTGTAGTGGAATGGGGACATAAATGGATGGCCACATTCAATGCTGAGAAGACTAAACTGGTTTCCTTCAATAATTACAAGAACCCTTCTCTGCCACCAATAGCAATGGCCAGTGACTCCCTGTCTGAGAGTACATCTTTCAAACTGCTTGGCCTAACGTTCACAGGAAACATGAGTTGGAACAATTATATTGAAAACATTGCCAGGGACGATGCGAAAAAGTAGGCTCTCTCTACCGTGTTAGAAAACTACTAACACCTGAAAGTATCCTGTACCTCTATAAGGCCACCATTCGCCCATGTATGGAGTATTGTTGTCACATTTGAGCTGGTGCATCTGCTACTAGTCTCTCGCTCCTAGACAAGGTTCAAAAAAGAGTCGCCAATCTGATAGGCCCTGAACTGGCATCTAAGCTTCAGCCTCTGTCTCATCGACGAAACGTTGCATCCCTCTGCCTGTTCTACAAGTATGTTAATGGTGAATGCTCTGACGAACTGCAGACACTTGTGCCCCCACGACGTAGACACCCTCGAAAAACCCGACAGGCAGTTAAATCCCACCCCCACACAGTAGAGATCCCTAGACGTAAAAGATCGTTCTACCCCAGTAGTTTCTTCCCCAGAACCGCTAGACTCTGGAATTCCATTCCAGGTTCCTGCTTCCCTAACTGTACTGACATGCAGAAGTTCAAGTGCAACGTGAACGTACATCTTGCTGCCCAAATCCCAACATAGTGCCCCAGTAGTTGCTGCCCCTGATAGTAGCCCCCGATACCAAAGTGGCCATGCGCCTTGTTTGGGGTGAAAATGTAATAAAAAATATATACATATAAACCATTATACAGCATATATATATATATTAGTATATTTAGGCAGCATTTTTTCTTTTATGCACATTTCATTAAATAACACAGACAACTCTTGCTTATTTTTCTTGTAATCCTCCCTTTCTCTTTGTCGGACCATTTTCCGAACGTTTTTTCGAGTGAAAATAGAAATTTCCCATAATCGCGAACGTTTTCGACCTTCATTGGTTATCCTCAGGCGAGTAGTAAAAAATAAAATAATGAAATTGAAAAATGAAACGAAAAGACGGAAAAAACGTTCGGAAAATGGCCCGACAAAGAGAAAAGGAGGATTGCAAAAAAAAAATAAGCAAGAGTTGTCTGTGCTATTTAATGAAATGTGCATATATATATATATATATATATATATATATATATATATTAAGTTATAAAATATATATGGCGATTAACCTACACTGAATATTCCGCGTTTTATCCACTCTAGGATTCTACAGGCTTATGCGCCTGAAGAGTCCTAGAGTGGATGAAACGCGGAATATTCAGTGTAGCTTAATCACCATATATATTTTATAACTTACTAACTAGCTCTACCTACGTATTGAGCACTTTTGAAGTAAATACTTAAATTTTACGCAGAAATTTATACTTTCGTACATTAATTTTATGTGAGTAAATTAAGTAGTTATATTATATGTATATATGTATATATATGTATGAATATATATATGTATATATATATATATATATATATATATATATATATATATATATATATATATTGTTAATAAATTTCCCATATCCACAAGATTTGAGCATCATTTCAAAAGACAAAATATTCACACACGCAGACACACACTATACTCAGTGTTTTTAAGTTTTATGTTTTAACTTCTGAAAAATACATTGAAGCTTGTAAGAAATGATTGATCTTGATGTTCAAAACTGACATAAGACGCGTTTTATTTTTCATATGAAAACAAATCAAATTGGAAGAATGGCATTAATCATAGAAAATAATTATTTTATCAGAGTATTTTACCTACTGCTAATGGATGATATTCTAAGGGTATCTCCCTCTTTCTCTCTCACTCTTTCTCTCTTTCTCTCTGTATATATATACACACACACTCTCTCTCTCTCTCACACACACATAACCTCATAATATTATAAAACAGTACACACATTTTCAAACAATAAAAAAAAACACGTACACACACGCACACGCGCACGCACACACGCCCCCCACACACACCCTACCCTAAAGGAAAAGAAAAAAAAGACAAGCAGAAAGAGAGAGTGAGAGAGAGAAACACAACACCGGAGTGACCACAGCCCAATAAAAGAGTAATACAAATTGAACATTCCAATGAATAGTAGACACTTACACGTTTCTACCCCTTGGAAACACTTCAAATGAACTACGAAAATGCTATTTTTACATCTCCAACACATTTGAAGATAATTTCTGAAGAGGACGCTTCACAGAACGTCTGAAACGCGTTAAAAACGATTTCAATGATTTAAAAACATTATTACAATGATCTAAACATATTTCTCATTGAAAAATCAAGACACGGAAGAATAAAATAATGTTAAAAAATACACATTGTTGGTGACTACCCCCTTATATATATATATATATATATATATATATATATATATATAATCGTTTTCTATGTTCTGATGTTTAGTAATCACAACGTTAGGTCAATATGCCCCTCGTCAGGCTTACAGTTTCTTTTTAGAACATAGGAACATTCTATTCAGTTTAATGATAGTAGTATGTATCCTAGAGCGTTTCATAGAACACCTCTGTATCTTCTGTGTCATATATTTTGGTTAAGCATTTTTTTAATATCTACGACAATTTTGCCATTAATGCTTACTTATTTAATATTGAATCTTTGACGATTTATTTGTGAGACTTGTTTGTATATCGCACTATGTTGCAGTATATTATACTGTGTTATATATTCGATTAAATAAACGATATGTTGGCCTCGTTTATAAAATATTTAAAACTTGATATCAAAGAACGAAATAGGGACGAAATTAATTATTGACTCGTTAAATATCAGAAAAGAAACACGTAATATATTTGTAACATGATCACAAAGGGGAAAGGATGGTTTTAAATACTTGAAAACGCAACAGAAGGAACACATGGTTTCTCTGTTATTTCTTATTTTAATCGAGCAAACTTATTTTTATCTTTATAGTAAATCTAATGAATTTATTAATCTATTTTTATAAGCAAAATACTTTCATGAAATCTTGATGAAATATTCGCTTTTATTGATGACTTCAGAGAAATTTTATAATCCCCCCCCCCCAAAAAAAAGAAAATTACTAATAAAATAATTAAAAGTATTAGAAGAAGAACAAAGGAAGAAAACAAATAAAAAAATAATTGTTTAAAAAAGTTTCGCCATTACGGCGGGAAATGATTAGCAGTGAGAATAAATTAAATAAATTCATTTCATTCGTTTAGCGTTATTGGCCAGAAGGAAGCATTGTCAGTTAGACTTGGAATTGTTATCGAATCTGATTGGCTCTTCATCAATAAAATATATTTAAAATATAAAAATAAGTGTTTAAAAAAGTCTAAAATATGGAGAGGAATTAAGCGAAACAAAATAAAGGTAAAAAGATTCTCAGACTACTTCAGGTTGATAATCGAATTATTTATAAGGAATGAAAAAAATTACACTACATATGATACTAGAAGGGGATGCGCCCGGCTTTGCCCGGGCGTAAAATATGCTTAAATATGATATTTTAATTTGTTCAGCTGTCGTATATATTATTATAGAGTTATGATGTCAGAAGTAAAAAAAAAAAATGAATTTGGGTGCCATCAGCTTGAATCGAAACTGGATTTGTTTGAATTTAAGTACCAACGTGACACGCATGCAAATTGATTAAAAATTAAAAATAAACTAAGATTAATGTTTAAAATCTATAACGATTTTTTCAATTCTGGCCCATTTTTGACCCCTCAAAACTATTTTAACCCATATAAGAACTGTTCGTAAAAAATCCAATGATTTGAGGCCCCTAGCGTCGCACTGCGACTTTTTGTTTCGGAGGAGATAGAGTTCGAAAATATGGAGAAAGACAGATATATCGCCGCTTATATATTAAATGACATGAGCTCAGCGTACATAGTAGATACCAAAACGCCCACTTAACAGATTTCCCAAAAGTGAATACAAACTCAGTTAAAATAATTATAAAAATATCAAAATAATCGGGTGTTTACGAGAAGCGTTCCAGAAATATTGCCGAATATTTCTATTCCACCCGAATAGAGAAGATGGGATTGCTAATTAACATCTGATACATTCATATCCTGAAATTTTGATTTCTCTGTTGCAGGTGTGACAATAAAAGATTCTATTCGGAACAAATTAATTGCTACTGACACATGGTGCTAATATTTTATTGTAAATTAAAGAAAAAATATTTTATTGTAAATTAAGAAAAAATCTTTTATTGTAAATTAACGAAAAAATCTTTTATTGTAAATTAAAGAAAAAAATCTTATGTTGTAAATTAAAGAAAAAAACCCTTTTATTGTAAATTAAGAAAAAATCTCTTAAAATATTTGGATATTGAGCATCGCTTTACTTTGAACATTTATTTCTATAGGAATCGATGCCAAATACGTAAACGTATTGATTTCATTATTGTAATACGCACACGCACGTGGACACATACACGCAATATAAGCGTTCCTTCTGGGAAGATTCAAAGACAAATGCTTTTCCCAAATAAAAATTAAGTTTAGCATATTATAAGCCAAATTATTAGGAACCTAATATATATGTTATATAAATATTATATATCTTGTATCAAAGATTATATATATTTTATATAAAGGTTATATCTTCTATAAAGAATCTAATATCTGTGTTATATAAAAATGACAATAACAGGACCCGTAAGAATACACAGCGATTATTTTCAATATTAGTGAAATTTGCACTTTTTTTCTGGCGAGTTACTGATTACCTGGGCCAAAAGCTACTCAAGAATAAGGATTAATGAATTGGATCGATAGTCAACTGAATGATGAAGAATATTATGAGAAGATAGAAAAGAAACAGATCAAATGTATATCCGTCAGTAATGTAACTTAGTCGGGAGATTTACATTCATTATATACGAGTTTATTCTTGCCGATTTGGCTACAACTAAAATGGATAGTTCTTTTTTCTTTTTTTTTTACACAGTGATCACCACTTTCGATAGTTCTTAGAATAAAATTAGTTTACTCTCATTGTTACCTCCCTTTTTTATCAATCACTGTCGCCATCATTTTTTCGATTCAGATTTAAAAAATTACAATGAAGTAATTAATGTATGAAGTGATATATAGCAGCGCTATATAAACGTCTACATATAAACATGTAAGCTGGATGTATATAGGTTGTATACTGCATGTAGCAATGTATATATACACACTAAGCGTGTCTCCTGAATGTATAAAAGACAGCGTCTGTTCATCTTCTGTATGAATGTGTGTGTGTTTACACATTAAAATAAATGGTTCACAAAACAAATGCACCATGGTCCTTCTGTAACGGACTACTGACCTCTTACGGTTTCTGTTTTTTACACGTATTCAACAAGACAGTTTACATAACGGGATAAATAAACATACGAGGGATAGTTTATATATAAACGTCCTTGTCTGTGTTGCGCAAGAGACAAAGGTGGACATAGCTTCTTTTATCGTTTTTTTTTACACAGTGATCACCACTTATCAAGGCCCGGAAGCCACTCAGGGATAAGGGTTATTGCAAGTACATTACGTTAGTGTGGAGATTTGATGAAGTGTTTACTTAAGGGGGCGGTTCAGTAGGAATTTGTTAACATTGGACTTGAAGACATCCAAGTTGTAGTCCGGTGGGAAGCAGGCAGACTGAACAGAGTTCCACAGGCGTGCAGTTCTAAGAAAGAAGCTTTGTTCATGGAATCTGCGTTTTGATTTAGGCACAGATATAGAGTGGGGGAAATTTTTCACAGTGGATTCAGCTAGACGGGTGTTTTTCGTGTTTGTTTCTTTTCAATCGTCGGCGGGTTGCATCCAGTTGAAACTCTGCAAGAAAGATATTGCTTGCATAGGAAGGAGAATCATAGAAAATCTAGTTATATTGTACGTAAACCACATATGTATCCACGGGGTTTTAGTTTCCCTCGGAATTTATGAAATGTCTCTTTAGATTTCTACCATAGGCCCTTAAAAACTCCCAGAACGCAAGAGGCAAATTATCCCGAACTAATCTCTCCGGTGGTTCTAATCTATTCTTTATGACGAACCGATTCAGGTTTACGTGTATATATCACATCTAATTCTTTGTTCTCTCTTACGGACGCACTTTAGATAACAATGTTAATTCTATCTTTATTGTTACACTTAGTTTGTTTTGTAAAAATCCTAAACTGGTTTTAAAATTATTTGTAGTTTTTTTTTTATTTTGCTAAGCGAATATTTGTCAACTATTCAAATGTTAGGATTACTTTGTTACAGACACCTTTGTATATTGTTAAACTGTTTTCTGTATCGTAAATATTTTAAAATGGCTTTAAAATATTTGACTTATCGCAGATTACCTCTTTTAACTTTTTTTTTTACTAATCTGTCGTTTTAGTTTAGTTATGCAAACTAGTTAATGTGCCGAGTCCTTCCAGCGTCAGAGTTCTAATCAGCAACACAAAGAGACAAATATTGTTCCGTACTCAATTTCATAATTCCGCCGATTAAACATAAGATGATGATCATCACTGTTTCTTTTAAATGTATTCTTTTTGTTTAACTTATATTCGCCCGGAACAAATAAATTGCTACTGAGACATGATGCTACTAAGAATTAGGGGCCATATCTACAGTGAAAGCCTAAGTAGGGAGTTGGGAAGCAAGATGTCTGCCCACTTACATTTAAAATTTTGCATATTACTGCAGCCTGGGAAATAGGAAACAGGTAGAAATTCCATAGTCTAACAATTCGAAAGAAAAATATGAGTCTCATTATATACGGCTTTTTATTTAAAAAAAAATAAAAGTTACCCTCAATTAATAAAGGGAGTGTCCCCGATCGTAGCCGGAAATGCGCGAGGATGCAGAACACGATGTTATTAAATATTTGGTTAGAGTTTACTTCAAATGAAAATTATCCTTATCTAAGCAGTCTCCAACCTAATATGTACCGCACTATCTCCAGTCACTCTTACATCGTCGAAGTGTTGCATCCCTGTGTCCGTTTTACAAAAATTATAATGAAATGTGCACCGACAAATAAAAGCACTTGTACTCCAAAGAGTTACCGACTAACCCAACAAGCTTAAAATCTCACTCCTACACTACAGCGATATGTAGATGCCGAAATGCAATCCTACTCTAATAGCTTTTTCCCTTTAGCTACTAGACTTTGGAAGTCCCTCCTAGTTTCCTGCTTCAATAACTGTACTAACATGTAGAATTTCAAGTGTAATATGAACTAACATCTCCTTACATAACATACGGAATAATCACGTTGACACACCGGTCCTCGCTGGATCACCGAAGTCAAGCAACGTTGAACCTGCTCAGTACTAAATGGGTGACCATTTAGGACTTTCAGGTGCTGTATGTGCTCTCCGCTTATCTCGGCATTGTTTCCAGTCGTCATGGTCTTCTCGTTACCACTGGGCTCAAACAGTGCCGATTCAGGAGAGGTGTGGAACCCTTGCCTTACAATTATACGCGCTACTACCCCTAAGGGGTATCCTTTGTCTTTCAAGACTGAACGGAAGCATGGATGGACATAACATCCTTGTAGATTTACTTCCAAATAGTAATCCCCTTATATCCAAGTTGCACCGTGCTTGGTTTGAAGTGAATTAACAATAAAAACACAGAAATCGAAGACATCAGAGAATAATGTCTTATTGGCATCCAAAGTGCGCAGAAAAAACGAAATAATTCGCCTGACAACTGCTAGCGTATAACTACGGGATGGTTGACAATAGACAACGCTTGAAACACCGTAACAGGCAGGAGCTCGAATTTGCCCTAAGGCATAAAAACCAAACGGAGCAAATGAGGACATGCGGCCTACTTTGAAAACGTTTATCTTAACCACGGAGAATTGTATTTCCATTTTTTGACGGGATGGCTGGCAGAGACGTCGATGCAACAGATAATAATTAAGTGTGTCTCAGGCAACGTCAACAAAGGTGGTACAAGTCTAAATAATTAAATAAATTAAATCCTTGATGTTTTCCAAAGTCTTTGATCGTCTTAATCGCCAACCAATAATCGACAATTGTTTTGAACTATTGTCTAGCAAAATAAGGGTGACAGTGCGAAAGATGGAGAGAGAGAGAGAGAGAGAGAGAGAGAGAGAGAGAGAGTATGAGTGAATGGATGGAGGTAGAGAGATTAAATAAAGTCCTTTGTCCGGCCCGTGTGTTATTAATGGCTTGAAAAGTGTCAATGGCGTAGACGTAATTTTGACGAAGATGAGATTAATGTTTCTATAATTGGTTGGGTTTTTGGCACGCTTTCAAAATGTTCCTGACATGGACAGACGCGTAGGTGGAGAGAAATGTATTTAGGACCTATCGATCGATTCAGGATACCACCCGCTTGCCCACATACGTACTCGTACGTACGCTGTTATATGTTTATTGATATTTATTTGTTGAAGTACCTGTCTACGTCGGGTTTCTGGAATTCCTGTCATCTGATCGTGCTATTTAAAAAAAAAAAAACTTTGTTTAACCTCAAATAATGCATATTACCACATGAAACGTTAAAAGCTACTATTTGGTATCGTATCTAATAGGGAACTGCTGGAAGTTGAACAACGAGCGATTTATTCATATAACATTTAAAATCCGGCAGATTAGTACAGTCGGAATAGCAGGAAACAGGGAGGAAATTCCGCAGTCAAGCAGTCCGAGGGAATAAACTACCAGAGTTAAATGCTCTCCAGATTCTAGGGACATCAACAGTGAAAATGGGTGTGATTTTGTCGCTTGTTGGATACATCGGAATTATATACATCGATGGGACAGGTGCTATGAGTTAATCATTCCATTAAAGTACTTGTAAAGCAGGCAAAATGCAAAATTGCGGCGATAAAACAAAGAGTGGAGTTTGGCTGATAGTGAAAGATTTGAGACTAGTTTTTGAAACCTGTCTAAGAGTGAAAGGCTGGAGGTTGATGCACCAGGCAAGATGGGGTCACAATTGGGATAAGCGAATTATTGCTTTGTAAAGATATAGGCCACTCCCTGTGGTGGCTTGTTTTCTAGCACGGTAGAAGAAGCCCATCCTTTTTGCAGCTGTAGACAGCCAGCTTCTCTGCATACGCATAGGTTAATGTTTAATTAAAATATTTAGTTACGAAACACTTTTTAATATTTAGTTACTAAACACTTTTTAATATCTAGTTACTTAAAACTTTTTAATATTTAGTTACTAAACACTTTTTAATATTTAGTTACTAAACACTTTTTTATATTTAGTTACTAAACACTTTTTAATATTTAGTTACTAAACACTTTTTTAATATTTAGTTACTATAAACTTTTTAATATTTAGTTACTAAACACTTTTTAATATTTAGTTACTAAACACTTTTTTAATATTTAGTTACTAAACACTTTTTTAATATCTAGTTACTAAACACTTTTTTATATTTAGTTACTAAACACTTTTTTATATTTAGTTACTAAACACTTTTTAATATTTAGTTACTAAACACTTTTTAATATTTAGTTACTAAACACTTTTTTAATATTTAGTTACTAAACACTTTTTTAATATTTAGTTACTAAACAATTTTTTAATATCTAGTTACTAAACACATTTACTTAGTTACTAAACACTTTTTTAATATCTAGTTACTAAACACTATTTCTCATAATTATTTCATTGTTTCTTTTTTGTTAGTTTTTAATTTTTCTCTCGATTTCTAGAATAACGTTTCCTGTTTATTCTGTTTTTTTTTCTGTTCATTCTCACCACCTTTCTCTATTTCTTTCCGTCTCTCTATGTTTATTCGTATGATTAATTTAATTTGTTATTTTTTCTTTGTAATATGCTTTAAAAATGATATGAAGTAATGGCAATACCAACGCATTTTCTGTATATGTACGTTAAGGTGTTATACTTCAGCGTTTCTGTTTGAAAGTTTATGTATTCATAGGTTTATTTCTACTTGCTGTTCATGTTCTATATCTGTAAAGTTATCAGGCTATTCTTTTTCAATGACAAACACAAATATAAGCTTGAGAAGAAAGGTCCAGAAGAATTTGCAATTTTGATTTCAAATGATGTGTTTTCAAATATTTTTTTTTAAATATAATACCTTTCATTATATATTATTTTAAAAAGCGGTTTTTGCTATATCTAATCGTTTACAATCGTTTTAAAACAATTCTGTTTTTTTCCAGAACGCTGAATACAAGATAGGAGAAATATTCGCACATTTTATTATTTCAATTCAAGCTAGGCCGAATTCCTTCTGAAACAGTTTGCGATATCAATGAAGAGTTTGGCCCAGTAACCAGTACTGAATGCACAGAATCTTGAAGCTGAAGAGCGTAGTAGTCGGCCATCGGATGTTGACATCGACCAATTAAGAGTTTTAGTCGAAGCCAATCCACCCACAACTGCTCGAGAACTTGCTTCTGAATTAGACGTAACGGATACGACTATTTCCAACTACTTGATAAAGTTGAAAACAAAAAAAAACATGATAAATGGGTGTCTCACGAGTTGAACGACAACCAAAAGAAACGCCGTTATGAAGTGCCAGCTTTCCTTCTGTTGCACAAGAACGACCCATTTCTGGTCCGGGTTGTCACTTGTGATGAAAAATATTTTGTTTACAACTGGCGGCTCTCATCTTAGTGGTTAGACAACGACGAAGCTTCACGAAACTTCTTAAAGCCAGTGTTGCACCAAATGAAGGCCATGCTGACTGCTTGCTTGTTTACGACCGGTCTCATCCATTACAGTTTTTGAATGCAGGTGAAACCATTACAGTTTTTGAATGCAGGTGAAACCATTACAGTTTTTGAATGCAGGTGAAACCATTACAGTTTTTGAATGCAGGTGAAACCATTACGGCGGAGAAATACGGTCAACAAATGGATGAAATACATCAAAAACATAGACAGCAACACCCAGCATTAGTCAAAAGAAAAGGCTCAATTCTCCCTCATGAAAATGCCCGATCGCATGTTGCTAAACCGAGCCTGCATAAATTCAATGAATTGTGCTATGCATCTCTTATCTCATCCACCATACTCTCCAGACCTCTCGCCTAACGACTACAACTTTTTCAAAAATCTCGACAACTTTCTTCGTAAGAAATGCTTCAAAACCCTAAGCAGTGCTAAAAATGCTTTCAGTGGCTACATCGCCACCAGACCACAAGGTTTTTACGTTGTTGGCATTTATACACTTGTTTTGCGTTGTCAAAAGTGTATTAATTCTGGTGGTGCTCAATACATTTTTGCTTGAACTAAAATATATTCATCTGAATTGAAAAGTAAAAAACTGCAAAAACTTTCTTGTCAAACTAAAAATCGGCCACTTTTCCTTTCGTTTTTAAATACTGCCATGAAGACGGGGAAAGTGTATTTCGTATTGTCGGATTTCAAGAAAATATCCAATTTATGCATTTTTTCATGTTCACCGATTCTTTGTACACCATAAGGAGGCGTAATTATATTCAATATGTCGAAATGGAGTTAAAAAGTAAGATCACTAAGAAGTTTTAAAATTTATCTTCAATAATTATCTCTTCTTCTCTATATAAATAAAATGAACTCCTTTTTCCCGTCTGATTTTGACATTAATAGGATTAAAAATCAAGATATTTCATGCAAATATAATATGCACAAACGGCAGAACAATATCAGGTGTGTTATAGGTTTATTATTTCTCAAATTGCTCGATAATCTTAGATTTCTATACTTTTTCTGCTGAGAAGTCACGGCCAAAATCGGTTAAGATCAATGGAAGTGGTAAAATATTTTCTCTCTAATAAATTCCTCCTCCCCCTGCCACCACTTAACACCGTTTGGGGATCGTTCACAAGGAACAGTTGAGAAGAGAACACCGGTTTGGCTTCATAGTTCTTTCATGTGAAGTTATTTAAAATCACTAAACTAAGCTGCAGTGCTCTGTGGCGTAGTGGTTAGCGTGCTGGACAATTCACATTATATTTTCACGTTCGCGCCGACCTACCGTAGTCGTTTTTTTTTTTTTTTTTCCTAAACAACTGGAATGGACTTTTCTTGGTGGCCGAACTGTTAACGTTGCAGATGTTTTTTTTTTTTTAATTTTTTTTCACACTTTATTTTCCTACTTTTACTCATGACTCCGGGTTTGATCCTTCCTACTTACCTACCAAAACATTTTTTAAAACTCCCCCCCCCGTCCCGGAAACAAACACTCGGGCAACACCGGGTACCCCCGCTAGTCTATTAAATAATTGAATGTTTCCACAGCCATTAAGATTCGATAATTTCATGAAAAAGAGATTAAAAATGATAACATTTTTTTTACATAAGCATCACCACTTATCAAGGCCGAGAGGCCACTCAAGGACAAGGGTTAAGAGTGTACAATAGTCAAAAGGATAATATAGTAATCGATAGTAATGGAAGTTTGGTAAATTTGTTAACTTAAGTGTAATGGCTCATTAGAAACTTGTTTACATTGGACTTGAAGACAACCATATTATAAACAGCTGGAAAGCAGGAAAACTGAAGACAATTCCACAGGCGTGCAGTTCTAAGAAAGAAGCTTTGTTCATGGAATCTACATTTAGGTGTAGGCACAGATAAAGAGTGGGAGAAATTATTGATAGTGTTTTCAGCTAGACGAGTGTTTCTTGTGAAAGTTTGGCGAGGGGGGACCATAGATTGAAGCTCAGTCGAACACTTTCCATGAAAATAACGAAACAGCAGAGACAAACTCGCAACATCTCTTCTGTGAGATAGAGGTTGCAGTGAAGAGAAAAGGACATCTCCCACGAGGCCACGAAGTCTATTTTGAACCCTATCAAGGCAGGACAAGTCCTTTCTAGCAGCTCCTGCCCAAATGTGGCAACAGTATACCATCCTTGAACGTACCTGGCTCTTATATAGATAGAGAATTGCATCAGCAGTGAGATATCTACTGGATCGAAGAAGGATTCAACCATTTTTCCAGCAACCTTGGCAACAGATTTTATGTACGTATTCCATTTAAGATCAGGAGTAATGGTCAAGCCCAGAAGCTTGTAAAAACTTGAGGCCTCACCAAGACGAGAGCCATTCATTTCAATTGATGCCAGATGTGGATCAGAATGTGGATGATGTAAAGATAGAAGCTTGGTTTTAGACGCATTAAAAGTAACCAGCCACTCCTTTCCCCATTGTACAATGTGATCAAGATCAGAGGAGAGAGAATTGGAGAGAACTTGGTCGTTTACTTTCTTAGATGTACTACCATAAATGGTAGTGTCATCAGCAAAAATGTCTACGAATGATGTAAGGATGTGATTTGGAAGATCATTAATGTAGATCAGGAAAAGAGTTGGGCCCAGAATGGACCCCTGAGGAACTCCAGCATTAATACTGTGAGCTTCTGATTTTTGCCCATCAACTACTACTCTTATGATCCTATCAGAGAGAAATGATTTAATAATTGAGAAGACATTTCCAGCTATACCATAGCTGGAGATCTTGTGAAGTAGACCTTTATGCCAAATCCTATCAAAGGCCTTTGATATATCAAGAGCAATTGCCCTAGAAAGGTTGCCTCTCTCGAAAGATTCGCTAATCCTGAGATATAACTGTAAGCACATCTGCTGTAGATCTAGCCGAACGGAAACCATATTGTGTGTCACTAAGAAGGTTATTTTTGTTGAGATGGTTGATTACTTCTCTATTTAACATTAATTCTAGCAACTTACTCATGAAGTACAGTAGACTTATTGGCCTGTACTGGGAGGGGGATGAACGATCACCTGAATTCTTAAAAGAAGGCATACTGATGAGATTTTCCAGGGTGATGGGAAGCAATTTTCCTTAAGACAACGTTTAAACAGTTTTGTAAGTATGGGCGCTAGTTCTGGTTGAAGTTTTTTGAGTACTATGATTGGAATACCGTCCGGGCCGGTTGCTTTACTGGAATCAAGGTTTTGATTAGCTTGGCAACATCACGTAAAGATATATGTATATCATATAGCGTGTTTTCTGATACAGGATGAAATATTGGGGGTTGGCGGCCCTGGTCGCAAATGGTAGAATTAGCTTCAAAGTTCTTAGCAAAGGGTTTGGCTTTGTCTGATGCTGACGAGATTACCTCAGGTCCATTGATGATAGGTGGGATAGAGAACACGCTTCTGTTCAGGATTCTGTTTGCTATATGCCAAAACTAGTGGAAACCAAGCCGCTGCTCAGCTACTTTGGACTTGACGGACTGAGCATACAACTCTCTTGCGTTCTTTATTACTTTATTACAATGGTTGCTGGCAGTCCTGAAAGCAGCTTTAGTTTCCATACATCTATTACGTTGGAAGCAGTGGAAAAAGTGA
This sequence comes from Euprymna scolopes, assembly GCF_053919585.1. Lineage (NCBI taxonomy): Eukaryota > Metazoa > Mollusca > Cephalopoda > Sepiida > Sepiolidae > Euprymna > Euprymna scolopes. The sequence continues at coordinate 35,833,301 of NC_136499.1, forward strand.
TTTCTGTGCGCAATGGCAGCAGCACATTCTGGAGAAAAATATGGCTGGCTGTTAGGTTTTTGCTGGAACTTTTTGAGGGTATGAAACGGTCTATAACTACAATTAACCATTCCGTCAGTTCTGATACTATAGACGACACATCCTTTTTAAACATGGAACGCAGAGGTAGATCTGATATAAATGTATGGAAGCTATCCCAGTCAGCCATAGTGTATCGATATACTGTACGATGGAGAGGTACATCTGAAGAATTATTACATTTCATTTTTATCTCAATTGATACAATTGAGTGGTCGGAAGATCCAAGAGGAGACAGAACGGAAACTGAACATAGTTCAGGGCAAGTTGTGAGAAATAGGTCTAGGAGACTAGCATACTGGTCATCATTGTCGGGCACACGGGTGGGTTCGTGAACAATCTGAGTGAGATCATAAGCAATGGAGAAATCATGACAGAATCTCCCCTCATCATCGGTCTTGTTTGAGTGAGTCAACCATTCCCATTGTGAACATTGAAGTCTCCACATACGTGAATGTTAGCTGAAGGATAGGCTGATAGAACTTGGTCAATTTTCTCAGATATGCTTTTAAAGATAGTAACTCCACTGGTGTGGGGGGCGATAGAGAGTAAAAATAAATGCAGTAGTGTAAGCTAGTGCAACCCGGAAGCACATATAGGGTAAGTTAGGATCTTCTCTGGAGATGTCCCTACCACATGGAAAGCCATCTTTAACATATGATATATGACAGATAACATGCTAGAAAAGATGTAATTTGCTTGAATCATTGTGTGTGATATGTATATAGAGGAGTATAAGAAATATATCAAGTGGCTATCAATAGTCTCCCTATATTGCTATCTATATATATATATATATATATATATATATATAAAAGTGAACGTGTCTGTGTCTAAGGAAATTTTACAAAATAAAGCGTTATCTATATATCTATAAAAGTGAACGTGTCTGTGTGTCTGTGTGTCTGTCTGTGTGTCTGTGTACATTTCCTTACGCAATAACTCTGTCAATTTTTTGTCTACAGACTCGAAATTGGATATACCTGGTGCTGAGATTTGGGAAAATCTATGTGATCGGTTTTCGACCAGAAATTTGGCTGTTAAGGGGTCAAAGTTTAACGATTTGACTTTTGAGAACTCTACCAAACTCCTCCGACAATTTTGGGTCTAAACACGTGAAATTTTAGATATAGGTTCCTTGGACATGGATCTAACTTAATAACTTGATTTGAGCCCAAAACAATAAATGTTAAGGGGTCATAATAGGGGTCAAAGTTTAAAAATTGACCGGTTTTTTGTTTTTTTTTTGGCTCAGCATACATCTCCAAACACCCCGTCAACGCCGGGCTGAAATGCTAGTAGTTTTATATCTTTATTATAGAACATCATAACAACTACCGACGGTACCAATGGTGTTCTGATTGGTTGTAACACATACACATACACACACACACGCATATATATATATATATATATATATATATATATATATAAATATCAACTTTTTTTCATATTATTTCTATTCCTGTACGTCACCAATTGAAAACAATAAAGAAAAGTTATAAGCTTTTATACTTTACGTATTCTTATATATATATATATATAAATATATATATATATATATAAATATATATATATACTAGCTGTACCCTGCCACGCGTTGCTGTGGCTAAATTGGCGCAATGGAAAAAGTTCAAAAATGAGAAAAAGCATGTTTCTTATAGGTTTAATTTTCCATTTTGCATGGGTACAGTTTTTGTTGTTCCATTTTCTTAGCTGATATAGAGATTTTCTGGTTTAGTGACTCTTGAATACGTAACGTAAATTGTCCATGTGAAAAAACAGTCAGTGTATAACTGTAAGACCCACAATTGTAAAGATTGTTCCTTGTGCTTTGTTGATGGTTATTGCAAATGACAATAAAATTGGAAAGTGCAATTTTCTAAAGTGCAATGATGTATCCGGTGGAATCATAGGAATGCATGGAATGAAGATATATTCAGCTGTGAAAGGTCCTGTTAAGATTGTTGTTTCTATAATATTGTTCAATTTTTTTTTTACTGCAAGCTATGTGCCATTGCAAAGCTTGGATTGGTTTATATTTCACAACATGATAATTAGTACATCAAATTTCAGTTGCAATACATGCGGTGGCAAACCTGACAAATATAGCTGTTGGATAATTAACCACTTTATCTGCTTTCACAACAGTGTCGATGGATTTGTATTTGACTACCTTACTTGGAATTTTACATTGAATAATAGCATTAGCATTGGAATTTTACATTGAATAATAGAATTTTACATTGAATAATAGCATTAATTGGGCGTCTTTGTATTGACCTGCAAGAATAGCTCATTCACTCAGTCAAGTGGAATTCTTATAATTTGAATATCTGCAAAAACCTTTTAAACTAACTCTTCTTTTGATGAAATAAAATTACAGACATTACAGGAGTTAAAAGTCAAAGAATTTTGCCCTTAACTCTGATCAGCTGGCACTTTTTCGTACCCAATTTCCCACAAGTGATCCAAAAATTTTTGTGCGGATCAAACAGTCTGCAACTGGACATGCATATTTTGAGTTAAGTTTAATGTCTTCATATGGAACAAAAAAGTAGAGTATTTGAGGCAAGCATTTATTTCATCTGCTGGTGTTGATTGAAGAATAACAGGTAACATTTGTCTGAAATCTCCTGCAAGCAATATTACTGCATTCCCAAATGGTCTGACAGTGCCACTCAAATCTTGCAAGGATCGACCAAGAGCCTCAAGTGATTTTTTGCGTACCATTGTGCATTCATCCTACACAATAAGTTTGCATTTCTGCAATATTTTTCCGCATATTGGATGTTTTGGAGATGTCGAACATGAGATTTTTGAAAAATTGAATGTTTTTAAAGTAGAATAAATAATTCTTCTACTTGACTGCAAGGTCGCAGGTATTCCTCATGCAGCAAGGGCTAAGGCTATGTCATTTTGTTACCAAATGGCTGCCAAAATCAATTTAATTAGAAAGGTGTTACCAGTTACTTCTGGTGCTGTTCAAGGCAGCAGTAATTTCCAAATAACTTCTATTCTCACAGTCAGTAAATTAGGTGACTAAAATAGGATTTATCCATGTTTTGACAATGCCTTATTCACTGTAATTAATTTAGGGGACTAAAATAGGATGAGAGATTAGAGATGGACAGATAGAGAGGAAGATATATAGATAGAAAAGAGAAAGTGAGAGGAAAATAGAGAAAGAGAAGGAGATAGAGAGATAAAGGGATTGATAGATAAACAGAGATAGGGGGTGAGTTATAAACAGAGAGGGATGAGACAGAGGAAAGGAGAGAGATAGAGGGAGTTAGAGAGAGAAAAGGGCTCAAAGAGAGATGGAGAGCGTGATATAGAGAGAAAGATAGATTGAGAGGGAAAGGGAGAGATGGATAGAGAGACATATTAAGAGAGAAAGAGAGAGGGGGAGAGAAACAGAAGTTTTTTTCCTCGTTCAGTGGAGAAGAAATCTTTCGAGACTGAGGCAATTTTAATTTTTTGTTACTATCCAGAGTACCTATTTGGGGGGCGGGCTAGATTTTCCACACATTAGAAACCGATCGGGTTATCTGTACTTTCACCTAACAAATTAATAAAAGAAAAAGATATTGTAAAATTTGAATTTAACATGAAAATATATTTTTAAAAATAGCACGATAACATAAGTGCATAAGTGCCACTTTGTGTACTCCTGGGGCGTTTAGTTCCATGGCGACCAACATAATTATTTAATGGTCGCACCCTTATCCCCACCCCCAGTCAAGGCTAATGCATGCGCACGTAACATTTTTTTATTTACTGACGTTGGCTTAGTAACTAAACGATTTATTGATAATTTCGTAACCCTTAAACGCATGCCGGAAGATTTAAATTGGTTCATGATTGTTGTAATGAAAAAAAAGTTTCATTTAAAAAAAAAACCATATGTTAATGATAAATGATTTATTCTTCTATTCATTGAAATTTACTAATTTTTAAATAAAAAAAGTAAAAAAAAATTAATAAAAAAATAGTTGCTTATGTGCGCATGTAAAAATGTTTGTAAAATTGAGAAATTATTTTAATCATTTAAAAAACTTGTTTTTTTTTGTTTTATTTTTAGATTAGGTCCACCTTATAATCACCCCCAACCTCCTCATCTTAAGAACAGCTTCCGGAATAAACACCACTTTTGGAGGAGGGGACTATTTGCAAAATTTAACTGATATTTGTTGTCAACATACCCACCCGAAAATTATTTTAAAAAAAAAGGAGGGGTTCAGTGCCCGTGGCAGAGAAGTAGATTTATTCATCGATAAAAGTTGTGGAGAAGAAAATTTATTTATAAATAAAAGTCGTCATTTAAAAAAGAAAATTGTGGAGGTGGACCTAAATGTAAATATTTACCCAAAAAATTATCCCGAAGTTACAAAAACGTTTTGTTTTCGAACTATTCAACAATTTGTTCATCCGCGCATGTAAATTAAAAAATGTTTGTAAATGTGAGAAGTTATCAGTAAATGATTTAGTTTTCTTTTTAATTTATTTATTTATTTTTTTTACATTAGGTCCACCACCACAAATGTTAAGAACGGCTTTTAGAATAAACACCCTCAACCTCTCCATGTTAACAACGGATTTCGGAATAAACACCATTGGGGGGGGGGGGATATTTACAAAATGTAACTGATATTTGTTGTCAACATACCCATCCGCAAATACTATTTTAAAAAAAGTCGATAAAAGTCTTCATTTAAAAAGAAATTTAAAATCAAATGTTTGTAAAAGTGATAAATTATTAATAAATGTTTAGTAACGGTGCTAATGCAGAGAGTGATCCGCGCTATTTTTTAAATCGTATTTCCACGTTTAATTAAAGTTTTATGATATGTTTTTTTATTCAATTGCAAGGTTAAAGTACAGAATAGGTACAAAACACCCTCCCCATGTTAAGAATGGCTTTTAAAATAATAACGTTATTATTTCAGCATGGATCACTCTCTGCATGAGTACTCATTTTTCTTTTAATATTCATAAAAAGTAAAACTTTTTTCAAAATAAATAAATAAATGTTCGTAAATGTGCCAAATAATCGTTTAGTTACGGCAACGTCAGTAAATAAAAGATGTTACGTGCGGGGTGTGGTGGGGGACTAAGGCAGCGACTATTATTTTTTTTCTGCTGGTCGCTATGGAACTCAACGCCCAAGGAGTACCAAATGTAATTTTTTTGTCAAATAAATAAATTTCAAGCAATTTTTGCAATAAATAATAGATAGCAACTTCGTTAATTTTACGACTCGCCCCAGCATATTATAAAACCCTAACTTCCCCATGTTAAAACGGCTTTCGGAATGAACACCTCCAACTTCCCCAAATTAAGAACGGCTTTCGAGGTTTATGGAAGGGCGTGTTTTTTTAACATGAGGAGGTTAGGGTGTTTATAATACGTTGAGGCATGTCGTAAAAATGAAACAGTTTAGAAAAAGTGAAAACAAACTTTTTTATGTAAACAATGCCGTGAAAGAAACTAAACAATTAAAACGTAATTGTTTCATGAGTGAAAAGCCTTAACATAAATAAAGGAATTTAAAATTAAAAAATTGGTAAGTACATAAATTAATTTAAATTTTTTAAATATGGGATTTTTTTTGTGCGAATGCAGAAAGTGATCCGCGCTATTTTTTAAATCGTATTTCCACGTTTAATTAAAGTTTTATGATATGTTTTTTTATTCAATTGCAAGGTTAAAGTACAGAATAGGTACAACACACCCTCCCCTCCCCATGTTAAGAATGGCTTTTTAAATAATAACGTTATTATTTCAGTATGGATCACTCTCTGCATGAGTACTCATTTTTCTTTTAATATTCATAAAAAGTAAAACTTTTTTCAAAATAAATAAATAAATGTTCGTAAATGTGCCAAATAATCGTTTAGTTACGGCAACGTCAGTAAATAAAAGATGTTACGTGCGGGGTGTGGTGGGGGACTAAGGCAGCGACTATTATTTTTTTCTGCTGGTCGCTATGGAACTCACGGCCCAAGGAGTACCAAATGTAATTTTTTTTGTCAAGCAATTTTTGCAATAAATAATAGATAGCAACTTCGTTAATTTTACGACTCGCCCCAGCATATTATAAACACCCTAACTTCCCCATGTTAAAACGGCTTTCGGAATGAACACCTCCAACTTCCCCAAATTAAGAACGGCTTTCGAGGTTTATGGAAGGACGTTTTTTTTTTTAACATGGGGGGGTAGGGTTTTTATAATACGTTGAGGCATGTCGTAAAAATGAAACAGTTTAGAAAAAGTTAAAACAAACTTTTTTATGTAAACAATGCCGTGAAAAGAAACTAAACAATTAAAACGTAATTGTTTCATGAGTGAAAAGCCTTAACATAAATAAAGGAATTTAAAATTAAAAAAAATGGTAAGTACATAAATTAATTTAAATTTTTTAAATATGGGATTTTTTTGTGCGAATGCAGAAAGTGATCCGCGCTATTTTTTAAATCGTATTTCCACGTTTAATTAAAGTTTTATGATATGTTTCTATTCAATTGTAAGGTTAAAGTACAGAATAGGTACAAAACACCCTCCCTTCCCCATGTTAAGAATGGCTTTTTAAATAATAACGTTATTATTTTAGCACGGATCACTCTCTGCATGAGTAAGTTTTTTTGTTTTTTTTACTTATCTTGTAATTGGAGAGTAGTTGAAACGGAACTTACCAGAAATAAAACCGGGCAGTCTCGCAGAAACGACCTCGAAAAATATTTATATTTTAATTAATGTTTTTAAAATTCGCAATGTAAAATTATTTTAATAACATGCAAATATTAATTGACTTAACAGATAGATTTTCTGAAAATTTCAATTAAATTGGTAATGCAGAAATACGGTTATATAAACTTTGAACGAACAAAGAATTATATATATATATATATATATATATATATATATATATATATATATAGATAGATAGAGAGAGAGAGAGAGAGAGAGGGAGAGCTTATTTGATATTTTGCCGATATTGTATAATGTAATTAGCATCCATATATGCATTCATATGTAATTTAATTATCCACCAACCTGTGTTTATTTGTTATTGCGGCTCCTATTTCATTTGAATTTCACTATAATTAACCACAGTAATGCGTCGCATTAATAGCGAAAAACGTGCCTGTAGATAACGCGCTACCTATCATATATATATATATATATATATATATATATATATATATATATATATATACACGCACACACACACACACATATATATATAAGCTCTAGAATGGTTCCAATACTTAGTCGAAATTCGATCATGTCACTTTTTACCGTTTTTTGCTATCAGCACTTTATTTACCATTCCAGATGCTAGACAATATACTATCTCTTTAACCCCTTTTAACACAGTCCAATTCGCTTAAATGTTTACAGCGATCGATAACTAGAATCAGAAGATAACAAAAACACAGGAACTAAAGTAATTCGATTGTCTAAATGAAAAAGACATAAACTGCATTAAAACTAAAGACGAATGTAAATAAAAGAAAAGAAACAAACCAAACAAAAGGCGTAGAAAGGAAATAAAATAGTGTGCCAGAACGATACAATTTTTAGCCATTTTTCTGCAAATATATTTTAAGCCTTGTTTTTCTGCAGGTGCCAAAGTATGATTAGTTATTTTTAAATAAGTTTGTTAAACTTAAATGTAATTATCACATTTTTCTCATTATTAAATTATTAAGTAAACCAATTGTTTAACTCTAATTTTATTTCATACTAGCATTTCAGCCCGGCGTTGCCCGGGTGTTTGGATGTGTATATTGAGCAAAAAAAAAAAGTGGTAGTAGGAAGGCAGGCTCGAACCCGTACCGCAAAGGAGGAAAAGAACGGGGTAAACGGGGGTTATGCTGTTACGACCACCGCCAAACCGGAAGCGACATTTTTTAAAAGTAACGCTAGACAATCTAAAGGACAGGATAACTTAAAAAATATCGGCAAAAAAAATGACCTTCCCCCTGTAGAAAAGTGCCTAGTTGCAGAGGAAGGTATTAATGTTTTTAGCCACTTTTTCGATATTTGTCGTATGAAAGGTCGAACCTTAAAACGATTGTGATCTTGGTAAAATCCGTCGCCTCTATTGAAAGTTTAAGGCAGACATGCAAACAAACATACATACATACATTTATATATTGGAAACTAAAAATTTTCGACCCAAACTGATGAAAAAGCTTGCGCTATCTCTGAATACCTTTTATGTAAAATTTCAAATATTTAGACCAGAAATTGTCTGAGTAATTTGGAAGAGACCGCAGAGGTCAATTCTTTTTTAAACTTTGACACCTATTATGACCCCTTAACATTTATTGTTTTTGGCTCAAATCAAGTTATTAAGTTAGATCCATGTCCAAGGAACCTATATCTAAAATTTCAAGTGCGTAGACCCAAAATTGTCGGAGGAGTTTGGTAGAGTTCTCAAAAGTCAAATCGTTGAACTTTGACCCCTTAACAGCCAAATTTCTGGCCAAAACCAGATCACATCGATTTTTCAAAATCTCACTACCCTATATATCACATTTCGAGTCTGTAGACTAAAAATTGACAGAGTTATTGCGTAGGGAAATGTACACAGACACATAGACAGAGAGAGACACACACAGACACGTTCATTTTTATAGATATATAGATAACGCTTTTATTTTTTTTTAAATTTCCTTAATAATCGAGCACTGTAACAATTTTCTCTTCTCTTAACACTATATTTCTCTTTCTGTTTCAATATTCTTATATTGTTCAAGCTGGTGTTGGGCCATCCTACAAGATGCCTAACATTCACTCGCTATCTCATAGTTTCAGTTTTAATGATTCAAACCGTCTGATTTACGTGAATTTAATTCTGGGTCACAGAGTATATTTTTCGAGGTAGCTTTTAAAAAATTCTTTCTTGAAATCATTGAGATCTTCCTAAGATTCCAGTTTCTCTTCTATGTCATAAATATGACCTCGGTATCTTGTTATGTTTACTTTCTAAACTCTGTTTAACCCAGCTTTATTAGAGACACTAACTTCTACTAATTTTGCTTCTTTTTGATTTTTGTCCCATATCACTATTTTAGGTTTAGCAGCCTTATTTTCAAGGTATGAAGCTCTAGGATTTGCATAGTCATAGCGGATGCTGTATAACTTATTTTAAACTTCTCTTTCCCAGGATTTGCCGCTGCATTCGATATTAAACATTTTACAGATCGTTTAGTGGAGATATTTATACACTGTATTATGTCATGTCGTATTGTAATCGTCCTCCAGCAAAACCTTTAAGTTGGATGTCAGGTGGCTCACACTCTCTACTTCTGTGTAGCAGAACGTTTTATCATTGCTGAAATCACGTATATTTTAAAAGCATTGGCCATAACGCTTTTATCTTGGGCAGCAATTATACTCCTCTTTTAATCATTATTAAGCGGTCAATTTTAGCCAGTCTGAAGAGCATTCCTCATCTATATATTCCTAGTTGAATTCAACAAGAAACTACGTGGCACGCTATTGTCTGGGACTGTTTTGCGATATTTCAATGCAAGACTAATTTTCTGATTTTGTCTAGTTTATAAGACAGTTTTGTCTAAAATATTTGGTCTCTTTCGTGATGATGGTTGTTCTGCTGGCTCTTGTCTCCTGATGTTGATATACAATCTTGGGGTTTGGGTTTTAAGAACTCATCAAATATTGTCCGTTTCTCATAATACTGGCACGATACTAATCGCAAATTTCATAGAGACTCATACCCCCTGCTCATCTGAGCCGATGCAGCCAAGGCATGCACTGGTTTCTGTATATTATTCTGTATGATGTTAGCAATTTACACGTTTTAATGTCTCGTCTGTTTATGCCACTTTGCTACAACAATTACAAAGGTGTATGTTATTACTAGGGCTATGGCAGGAGAATATTCTTTTAATTGTTTTGACTCTCGAGTATATATCTGACAGTTAGCAACAGTTAATCAATTGAAAACCACATCACTCTATCTAAAAACATATAAGATATTAACTGATATATACTCGAGAGTCAAAATAATGAAAAGCATATTCTCTTGTCATAGCCTAGTTATGACACACCATTGCTAGTTGTTAAATGTAGTTACCTTGTTTTTGCTTGTAAGTTCTGTTTTACAGACTTTCTAGGTGGTTTGCTCTTTTGAATGGGTCCTTTTAGCGGCTCTACCTTAAGATTGCAGGCACTTCAACTTCTATTGAGTAGTTTGCCTTACGGATCAATCGCCAAGCAAAAGAATACAGGAGATAGGCTATTCCTTTGAAAGATTACTTTTCTGATCTTGACGCCAGAAGTTGTTATATTTCCATTAGTGTATCTTAATGAAATGCTTGCTATCCACATTAAAATGTGAATAGTAATGGTCTTTCTGATAACTGGATTGCTTTTATATAATTCAAAGCACCGCAGTGGCTACATGTGGGACACACTTTCATATGCTTTTTTAGCAATCAATCCAAACCACACTTGGATTGACTACCTCTTCTTATCGTCCTCAAGGATGTTCTTATTAATCAACAACATGTCTTTGGTGTCTTATTAATCAACAATATGTCCTGGGGTCTTATTAATCAACAACTGGTCTTTGGTGTTTTATTAATCAACAACTGGTCTTTGGTGGCCTTATTAATCAACAACTGGTCTTTGGTGTTTTATTAATCAACAACTGGTCTTTGGTAGTCTTATTAATCAACAACTGGTCTTTGATGGTCTTATTAATCAACGACTAAGTCCCATCCCTTCACAGTAGAGATCTCTATGTGTAAGAAAGCCTATTACTCCAATGTTTTTTTCCCCAGAACTGCTAAACTTTGAAACTCCCTTCCGGGATTCTGCTTTCCAAACTGTACTGACATGCAGAAGTTCAAGTGTAATGTGAACAAACATCTTGCTACTCATCTCCCTTCATAATGCCTCTACAGCTCATGGCCCCGAGAGAAGCCCCTACTTCAAAGTGACACTGTGCCTTGTTTGGGATGAAAATTGTTAAAAATAAACCCAGAAATAACAGCTTGTCTTTAGTGGTCTTATTAATAAACAACTGGTCTTTGGTGGTCTTATCAATCAACAACTGGTCTTTTGTGGTCTTACCAATCAAAAACTGGTCTTTGGTGGTCTTATTAATAAAGAACTGGTATTTGGTTGTCTTATTAATCAACAACTGGTCTTTGGTTGTTTTATTAATCAAAACTGGTCTTTGGTGGTCTTATTAATCAACAACTGGTCTTTGGTGGTCTTATTAATCAACAACTGGTCTTTGGTGGTCTTATTAATCAAAAACTGGTATTTGGTGGTCTTATTAATTAACAACTGGTCTTTGGTGGTTTTATTCATCTAAAACTGGTCTTTGGTGGCCTTATTAATCAACAAAATGTCTTTGGTGTCTTATCAATCAACAACTGGTCTTGTGTGGTCTTATTAATCAACGACTGGTCTTTGATGGTCTTATTAATCAACAACTAAGTCCCTCCTCTTCACAGTAGAGATCTCTAGGTGTAAGAAAGCCTATTACTCTAATGTTTTTTTCCCCAGAACTGCTAAACTTGGCAACTCCCTTCCGGGATTCTGCTTTCCAAACTGTACTGACATGTAGGGGTTCAAGTGTAATGTGAACAAACATCTTGCTACTCATATCACTTTACAATGTCTCTGCAACTAATGTTCCAGATAGTAGTCCCCTACGTCAAAGTGGCACTGTGCCTTGTTTGGGGTGAAAATTGATAACAACAAACCCAGAAATAACAGCTTGTCTTTGGTGGTCTAATTAATCAACAACTAATATTTGGTGATCATATTAATCAACAACTAGTGTTTGGTGGTCTTATCAATCAAAAACTGGTCTTTAGTGGCCTTATCAATCAACATCTGGTCTCTGGTGGTCTTTCAATCAAAAACTAGTCTTTAGTTGTCTTATCAATCAACAACGTGTCTTTTGTGGTCTTATTAATAAAAAACTGATATTTGGTGGTCTGATTAATCAAGAACTGGTATTTGGTGGTCTTATTAATCAACAACTGATGTTTGGTGGTCTTATTAATCAACAATGGTCTTTGGTACTCTTATTAATCAACAACTGGTCTTTGGTGGTCTTATTAAACAACAACTGGTCTTTGGTGGTCTTATAATTCAACAACTGATATTTGGTGGTCTTATTATTCAACAAATGGTCTTTGGTGGTCTTATTAATCAACGACTAAGTCCCACTTCTTCACAGTAGAGCTCCCTAGGTGTAAGAAAGCCAATGTTTTTCCCCAGAACTGCTAAACTTGGCAACTCCCTTCCGGGATTCTGCTTTCCAAACTGTACTGACATTTAGGGGGTCAGGTGTAATGTGAACAAACATCTTGCTACTCATCTCCCTTTATAATGTCTCTGCAACTCATGTTCCTGATAGTAGTCCCTTACTTCAAAGTGGCACTGTGCCTTGTTTGGGGTGAAAATTAATAACAACAAACCCAGAAAAAAACAGCTTGTCTTTGGAGGTCTTATTGATTAACAACTGGTCTTTGGTGGTCTTATTAATCAACAACTGGTGTTTGGTGGTCTTATCAATCAATAACTGGTTTTTGGTGGTCTTATTAATCAACAAGTGGTCTTTGGTGGTCTTATCAATCAACACCTGGTCTTTGGTGGTCTTATCAATCAATAACTGGTCTTTGGTACTCTTATTAATCAACAACTGGTCTTTGGTGGTCTTATTAAACAACAACTGGTCTTTGGTGGTCTTATAATTCAACAACTGATATTTGGTGGTCTTATTAATCAACAAAAATGGTCTTTGGTGGTCTTATTAATCAACGACTAAGTCCCACTTCTTCACAGTAGAGCTCCCTAGGTGTAAGAAAGCCAATGTTTTTCCCCAGAACTGCTAAACTTGGCAACTCCCTTCCGGGATTCTGCTTTCCAAACTGTACTGACATTTAGGGGGTCAGGTGTAATGTGAACAAACATCTTGCTACTCATCTCCCTTTATAATGTCTCTGCAACTCATGTTCCTGATAGTAGTCCCTTACTTCAAAGTGGCACTGTGCCTTGTTTGGGGTGAAAATTAATAACAAGAAACCCAGAAAAAAACAGCTTGTCTTTGGAGGTCTTATTGATTAACAACTGGTCTTTGGTGGTCTTATTAATCAACAACTGGTGTTTGGTGGTCTTATCAATCAATAACTGGTCTTTGGTGGTCTTATTAATCAACAACTGGTCTTTGGTGGTCTTATCAATCAACACCTGGTCTTTGGTGGTCTTATCAATCAAAGGCTGGTCTTTGGTGGTCTTTCAATCAAAAACTGGTCTTTAGTTGTCTTATCAATCAACAACTGGTCTTTGGTAGTCTTATTAATCAACAACTGGTCTTTGGTAGTCTTATTAATCAACAACTGGTCTTTGGTGGTCTTTTTTATCAAGAACTGGTATTTGGTGGCCTTATTAATCAAGAACTGGTATTTGGTGGTTTTATTAATCAACAACTAGTCTTTGGTGGTCTTATTAATCAAGAACTGGTATTTGGTTGTCTTATTAATGAAAAACTGGTATTTGGTGGTCTTATTAATCAACAACTGGTCTTTGGTGGTCTTATTGATCAAAAACTGGTATTTGGTAGTCTTATTAATCAACAACTGGTATAATTATTTGCTATGATAATTATTAAATACCTGCAGACACTAGTGTTTCATACTTTCGGGAATCATCAATGTATGATGTCATGATTCACACCAGTCGATAGATCCAAACCCGACGACAGAAGTCATATCTGGCTCCATTAGCAAGGACCGAATCCATTCGGCTCATGTTAACCGCGAGAAATGTTGTTGACATTTAAACATTTATTTTTTAGATACTTTTTAACGTCTGTCAGAGTTGTGCAGTGTATAGTATATATAAATGTATGTTTAGTATATAATATAGATACGTATACATGTATATTTTCTACCTACATAATATAAATATATACATAGATTGGTGTATATATATATATGAACATCTCTCGCTCTCTCTCTCTCTTTCTCTCTCTCTCTCTCTCTATATATATATATATATAACTACTTCATTTAATCACATAAATAAATATAGGAAAGTATATATATATATATAAATATATATATATATATATATATATTTAGTAGAAATAGTAATTAATAAAAACTGAAGAAAGTGCTCAATACTGTTGTAGAGCAAATATACGTTTTATTTTTTATTACCGTATCTTTCTGTAAGTTACATTATTGTTTCAGCTACCCGGCCGTTTTTTTGGCCGTCTGTAGCTTCCTCAGACTTTTACAGAAATGTTTGTTATGATGGGATGAAAGAGTGAATGATGTCAGGGGAGGGGTGCGAGAAGAGCGAAAAAAGAGGAAGGGAACAAGGGAGAAAGGTGGGAGAGGGGTGCTTGGTATGTCGGTAATGTTTTAGTTTTGGAGTTTTAGGATCTTGTGGTGGAGGGTCTGGGAAGTTCATTTCTGGTGTAGCTGAGGGCATAGGGATACATGAAGGGGGAAGGGGGATATGTGGGGGTAGGCGGAGGGGGTTACTTTAAAATTCAAGTTTAATGTTTATGTTTTTGGAGTCTCGTTGGTGAGATGATTTCTCGATAAGTATGTCTTGACCTATTGGGTGTTCGCTTAGGTTCGGAGGCGGGGGTGCTATGATTCGGTTTATTTATTTGGTTTTTATTTGTTGTTAATTGCTTGGAGAGGGAAAGCTAGTGGCCGTGCGCGCTAGCACACACATGCTCATGTACACGCATATATACTTGAAGAAACGTTCACATGTAGACATACATCTCCGCCCTGGCGTGCAAATATATGCACATGTGCGCGCATGCATGTATAGACACCTGCGCCGCTCTCTCGCTGATGTCAAATTTTCCTTAAGGTGTTACATTGAGTACGTGTGCGTAAGCATGGATGCGCTCATACACAGATACATACACACATCGACACCCATACCCCCAAGGAGGCGTATATATATATATATATATATATATATATATATATATATATATATATATATATATATATATATATATATATATAGGCGTGTGTCTGAGGACACTACAGACGGCCAAAAAACGGCCGTGTAGCCGAAGCAATAATGTAACTTAACAGAAAGATACGGTAATAAAAAATAAAACGCATATTTGCTCTACAACAGTATTGAGCACTTTCTTCAGTTTTTATTAATTACCATCTCCACTAAATACATATCAATTTCAATTCATATCTTCATTTTTATCTTATATTCATTTGTTTTACTGAATTTTAATAATATTCGCTTCCATTCCTACCGCGATTTTTCGTATGTCCGCACAGTGTGGAATGTTAAAATTGTCGACCTAATGAAAACAACACTGCAGGTATATTTTAAAATTTTGATTGACAAAATCAATTCAGGTAACTTGATTATATAGTAGAACTGGCGTCTATTCAATGTAGCCGCCTGCAGCCTCAATCACCGCCTCGATACGGGTCCAGAACTGGGAGCATGCCTTTTCTACAAGCGCCGCGGGAACTCGGCAGGAGCTCAGTGGTTAGCGGCGATCAGGCTGGCTTTGGTGTTGTGGTGGGGGACATGTCTCGACGTATGACCAAAA
Organism: Euprymna scolopes; assembly: GCF_053919585.1. Lineage (NCBI taxonomy): Eukaryota > Metazoa > Mollusca > Cephalopoda > Sepiida > Sepiolidae > Euprymna > Euprymna scolopes. Next base: position 35,848,989 of record NC_136499.1, read on the forward strand.
TGAAGCGCCCACCTTACTGCATGATAGAAGGCTCCTATTGCTCTTGGGATGTGTACACAACTGGCCAACTAGTAGATTATCTGCAACAAGAACAGAAAACCGGTTTTCATCAAATAGAAATGGAATCATGTCGTCTTTTCTAGTTCGACAGTTTTATCTTTTCACCCTGTATATCTATTAGTAAATGTGTGCAAATACTTTTGCCTGTCTATCCTCTATGCGTTGGTCTTTTACCCTGTGTTTTTGTCGCTAGATATGACGTGTTTACTTTTTTATTCTCCATCTTCGTGCACTAATATTTAAGTATTCTTGTTTTTGTGACAATTTTGCTTCTTTTTTATTTTTATCAATTTATTTCCTGGTTTTCTTTCTCTTATTCCTTCTCTATGTATTCCTTTTACTTTTTGCTATGTCTTCGGTCCATTATTCCCCCCCCCTCTTTCTATTATTCCTTTTACTTTTTCTGCCTTTTTTTTCCTCTCTATTTCTTACTCATTTTTCTTTGACATATTTCAATATTTCTACACCTACATGTTTTGTAGCCTTTTTGCTTCTATATTTCTTGTCTTTATCATCCCACTTTCTTTATTTTCTTTTTTATACATTTGTTTTTATTTCAATTTTCAAAACTATCGATTTATTTATCATTCTGCTTCAATTTGAACCTCGTGATTGAAGCTTTATTGGATTTTTTTTCACAAATTTTATATACTTCTTTCACTTTTGCGGACATTTTAATTTTAGTTAAACTTCTACTTTATACGGGTTTTATTTTATTTTTTTTTTATTTATAGGATTTTGCTTTGGAATTTCAATTCATAGTACCGAAAAGTAATTTTCCCCAGTTTATTCTAATGATCAGTTCTCTCAAAATATATTTCCGAATTCTTGTAGTGATCACCCTTCTCTTCATTTTTTACTGCACTTTTAAAAACTTTTTCGATATGTTCGCATATATTGAGTGTTTAGACCAATTACAAAGATGTGAGACTCTTTTTGGGGATTGGTCCACATGGTTATAATGCATTAGACTTAGTTTTCGGCACGTGTCCGGATCAATTTCAGACACGTGAAGCTCGCCGAAGAATTATTTTTAATGGAACATAAAACTGCAGGTTATCCCTGCAACGTTTCTTGACCATTTACCAAATTCGAGGTCATATTGCGAATTACCTTACCCAAGACTCCTTGCATTTGAGTTTATTTTTTAACCCACTTTTATTAAACTAGTCTTCTCGTCCGGATTCCTATTCCAAGGAGTTGGTTGGACTGTCTGTTATGTTTTAAAAAAAATTATGTCTGATTTCCACTTAATTCTTCATTTTTTCCCTTATTCCCGTTTATTGTCCATCCACTTTTCTTACATGTTTTCTTGTTGTCTATCTCTTCCTCTACCAATATTCTTCGATTTTCAAATGGCGATATGCATTGTTTGCGGTGAAGGTGAGCAAAAAAAAAAAAAGAAGAAAAATAAAAATCTACCGTAACTCACAATCTTCAAAATAATTAATGCTTAATTGATAACTTTGAATCGTTCATGCATTATCTCCCCTGATATTTCATTCATATTCCAGAAATATATCTTTACATTATTGAAAATTTGTTTCTTAAAGACAGAATTTTAATCAATCATAAATCAATAGTAAAATAATATACACGTTAATTAAATTAAATAACTGATATAGTCATGTCATTTTTAATTTTGAGCGAGTGAAACAGAGAGAAAGGGGGGGAATCGATAAGAATAAATTGAGTTGGAAATTCTATGGGTTATGTCCTATTAGAAGTTCATCGAGTTTGTGTCAACAAGTGCAAAAGATACGGGTGACAAAGTTCGCATTTCTATCTGAATTGTCATAGTAATATACGAAATGAAAAAAAATTATGAGCGATTCCCTTTATTGACGGTATGGTAACATTTGAACTGTGAAGCCCTAGACAAGGTGTACATTAATGAAAAGAACAAACATAATACAAAGCATCAGAATGGATGTATGAAACGAGAGAAACTTCCACGAGATATAGTATAAGAAAATCTGTGGAGTAATATATACTGTGTGTAACGAAAAAATTGTCGTCCTAGAAAAGATAACATTCCATTTCCGTTTGATGAAAACCGATTTTGACCATCTACTAGTAGGCCAGGTGAGTACAAATACCAAGAACGATAAGAGCCTTCTATCATGTCTGAAAATGACACAAAGTTCAACGAGCGAGATTGGAGATGCGCCGCCATACAACTCACGCTCTCTACCGATTCAAGTTATTACGACAGGACCATTGACAGCACTCTCAAAATGCATCGCTGGATTTCCACGTATAACAGGGACATGCTCAGTCATGAAATCAAAGTTTCCAGCCATGGTTAATGTCTTTGGTGTGGTTTCAAGTGAGGATCAAATTATGCCCCCTGATTTCTTCGAAGTCGGCTTGAAAGTGAACACTATGTGCTGAAGAGTGTGGTAATCCCCTAATACGATCATGGGGCCGCTGGAAGGCCCTGGGTGTGGCAGAAGAACTCGGCGCCGGCCCACAAAAAAACAAAAAACAAAAAAAAACAGGCTTGGCTTTAGACAATATACTACGACTTTGTAACCTTCTATCACTACCCCTCCTTCCCAACCTAAACCCATCAGACTACTTCGTTTGTTCATACGTCGAGAATATCACCAACATGAGCTCCGACAACACCAAAGCCAGCCGGATAGCCCCCCATCCGCCCTCGAGATTCCGCCGGCACTTGCAGAAATAGAATGCTCTCGCTTCTGACCAGTATCAAGGCAGTGATTTAGGCTGAAGGCGGCTACATTTAATAGATGCCAGCTCTACTACATAATCAAATTATCTGAATTGATTTTTTCAATAAAAGTTTTAAAATAAAGCTGTAGTGTTGTTTTATTTAGGGCGAGAATTTTATCGCTTCACCTCTTAGTTTGGTCTTCCATCGATACTTTCTGTTTCACAGAAACACTGGGAACTCAATCCAAATGTTTAAAGATACCAAATGTAACTGATTTATCAGGTGTAGTTTTAATTGTAACACAGGTGTTTGAGCACTATTGTTACATTTCCTATAAAACTCAATTGCACCATATTTAAAGTATTTATGCCTTTGTCTTTTTTAATGTCTGTTCACCCTTTTTTCTTGGAAACTCCTGGGCTTCCCTGGCTGAAATTGTTTATGAATTTTTGTTACGATAGGGTAAAGCGAACTAAGTATTATGGTATCCATCCATCGAAAGTTAAGGATTAATAAATGTTTAATGAAAAATTGGACATAAATTTAACCGCATTAAACCAATAATTGGCATAAAGCATTCATGTGTCAACGAAATATAATATTCGCCGGTTGTGACTGGTCGAAGAATGAAATACACACACACACACACACACACACACACACACACATATATATATATACATACATATATATATATACATATATATGTATATACATATATATATATATTAAATTCGTTTATGCAAACAAACAGCTACATATGTGCATACATGTTTCTGTAATTTCCCGTTACAGAGAAATCACGCCATCAAGCCAAGGATATACTTAAAAAAAACTTTTATACCAAATATTAATTTCAGGATGACTACCAGAATTATGAGAAAGGGTTAAATAAGTTCGGGAGATTATATTTAACGAGGAAATACAGGATAATAATGACTATGATATATATATATATATATATATATATATATATATATATATATATATATATATATATATATATGGGAGTAATGATTTTAAAAGTTAAGCCTTTTGTTGTCAAAATATAATGAGTACATATTAAAATATCGCGTGTAAATTTATAAAAAGTTGATTTACTAAAGATTAGCACCAACATATACACAGCCAGACACACTCACATATGCACACAACGAAACATTCCATTCATTTATACATATGCATATATATATATATATACGCAGAAACATCCACACATATGTACACGTTTAACACATGCATCTAACTATACACACCTATGATTAAATAAAATAGATTTAACAAATAATACACCCATATAAGGGCATTTCACCCTTTATTGCTAGATCACGTATACATCATTAGGCAAACAAAAATATCAAACATAGGTTCAAAATTTTATCTATCCATCGTTGAAACATACTATAATTTTTTCTTTTAAATTGCTGCACTTAAAATATCTTACAAAAGTACATTACACATGTAGAATAGGAATACAAGACATTTGATATGGGGGAAACCCCCCATATATATATATATATATATATATATATATATATATATATATATATATATATACGACTTTGTAACCTTCTATTACTGCCCCTCCTCCCCAACCTAAACCCATCAAACTACTTCGTTTGCTCATACGTCGAGAATATCACCAACATGAGCTCCGACAACACCAAAGCCAGCCGGATAGCCCCCCATCCGCCCTCGAGATTCCGCCGGCACTTGCAGAAATAGAATGCTCTCGCTTCTGACCAGTATCAAGGCAGTGATTTAGGCTGAAGGCGGCTACATATATATATATATATATACATATATATATATATATATATATATATATATATATACATATATATATATATATATATATATATCAGGATTTATGTATTTTAATTTTATTATTTGAAAATGTTAATCTTAAAATACTGAATTTTTTATGGTTTGTAAACAAAGAATACAATTTTATTAATCTATATCCTTAACCCATGAGTTTTCGATGCTTATTCATCTCCTCAGAGAAAAATATTAGCAAATGTTTTTATTGGTTTGCACCTTATTCGCTAAAAGCAATAAACATGGAAAATTAAAGTTTTAAAAACGTTTTAGATACATATAATTAGGGAATGGGATATTGAGGCAGATAAAAATATTGTACTTTAAATCCAAAATGAATGTTAAATCCTGAAATGGAAATTCCTGGTATTAAGGAGGTAAAGAGATCCATCGTGTCTTGTAGTCCTTCCAAGGTATAAGGTCGCGATCACATGCAAACATACTTCTTCGTTTCATCGCTCGTTATATAAGATGCCAGGCAAAGATTATGTTTATATAAGATTCAAAAATTAAATCCAAGTGGTAAATCCAAGTGGTGAATATATAATGTGAATAAAAAATATATCCGGAGGCAAAATAAAAGAATGGTTTATCAAAGACTAATAGTCATTTAAAAGTCAGATGCAGTTTTAGTGAGCATATTTATAAAACCGTATAAGTGAAAATATTTATACTTACTGCGCCTAAAATATGTCAAATTTAATTTCTATTCTTCATTCTTAATTCGGTTCGATGATAAAAGACTATAGGAAGTAGGGGTCGAAGATAGTTTGAAGAGAGGAAGGAAGAAAGAAAGAAATATACTGATAGTTGGCACCTGTCAAAAGTCTAGACATGCCAATAAATATGCTCACCGAAGCTACATCTGATTTTTTAATGACTATTAAGCTTTGAAAAAATATTCTTTTATTTTGGCTCCGGATATATTTTTGATTCAATTTATGGATTTACCGCTTGGATTTAATTTTTTTAATCTCATATAATCAAAATTTTTGCGGGCGGTGAAACGAAGGAAATATGAGAATATAAGTCATTATTAAATAAGCGCCGCTAATGAGAATCGAAACCAAAACGTTTAGCTTACTATTTACTTTTCCTTTGATGTTAATGCCTGAGCTACGAAGACATGTTTGCAGCAAGGCTAAAAGATAAAACGTGAACCAATAGCTATTACGTTACGCATGCATATTCATAATGCCGTCGTTAAACCGTCACCTGTCAAATTCCATTTTTTAAAATTTTCACACTATTGCGCCGATTTTCCACGGCTACAACCCAAATATAAAGTTTTGCATGACTTCGAATACTCTATATATTAAGTGTCATGTCTGTAAATCAAAAACTGACAGAGAAGTTTGGTAGGCCAAATTTTTAAACACATATTTATACGTGTACATAAATATATATAGAAATAGTTTTGTGTTTACTATAACCTTTTTACACAAATATTACGCTAGTATAAATCATGTAGAATATCTGCATGAATAGAATTACACATAATAGTTAACTAAAGATGATTATCCCATTAGAAAACCGAAGTAACTAATAGGGAATTAATTAAAATGAATGTTTAATAGAATATGCAAATTAGCTAGATCTTTTGCTAATGAATGCAATTCCACGACCCATATATAAAAAAAAAGTTTTATTTTCTTTTTAAATAAATAGAAAAAAAGGTTTTTAATATGAATATTAGTACACAAAAAACTGAATTTCTAGAATAAAGATTTGAAAGTAAATAAACAGAGAGAGAGAGAGAGAGAGAGAGAGAGAGGGGGGACGGGGAAAGAGAGAGAAAAAGTGAAACAGACAGGGAAAGAAAAATAAACAGACAGAAAGAGTAGAGAGATAGAAAGAGAGAGAAAGAGAGAGAAAAGAGAGAGAGAGAGAAGAGAGAGAGAGAGAGAGAGCGAGAGAGAGAGAGAGAGAGAGGGATATTATGCAAACTAGTTATAGTTTTATATTCTAATCTATCGGGTAGCCATGCTAGCAACTAAAGCCGAAAATAAACTTAACATGTCGTAAAGAGAAGGCCTTGAGGTTAGGTACACCTGGCCGAATTAAATTACAACAAGTTTACTAACAGGAAGCCTATAGGAAATTACAATGTGAAGAGGTATCAGGGCAAGAGCTTCGCAGCAATTAACGAGGATTACGCATATATGCTAAGAGTCAGCGTCCCATGAAGAAGAAAGCGATGCACACAGAATGTTGCATTAGTTGCACTGCAAAACTATAACAACAACAAATGCTTTAAAGGTGAGTCCAAATTTTATGAAAAATTTCCCTTGGCATATCAAAGGCCTAAACCTTGATATATCAGATGGCATAAAGGTCTACTTCAGAAGGTCTCCAGCTATGGTAGAGCTGGAGATGTCTTTTCAATTATTAAATTATTTTCCTCTGATAGATTCATAAGAGTAGTAGTTGATGGACAGAAATCAGAAGCTAACGATATTAATGCTGGGGTCCCTCAGGGGTCTATCCTGGGTCTAACTCTCTTCCTGATCTACATAAATGATCTCCCAAATCACATCCTTACATCATTTGTAGACATTTATGCTGAAGACACTACCATCTATGGCAACATTTCAAAGGCCGTTAACGACAAAGTTCTCTCTAATTCTTTCCCCTCTGATCTTGATCACGTGGTACAATGGGCAAAGATGTGGTTAGATAATTTTAATGCATCTAAAATCAATCTATTATCTTTCTATAATCAACCCTCTGACCCCCGTCTGGAATCAATCGAAACAAATGGCTCTCGTCTTGGGAAAGCTCCATGTTTTGATAAGCTTCTAGGCATTACATTTAATCCTGATCTGAGATGGAACACGTACATCAAATCCGTTGCCAAGGCTGCTGGAAAAATGGTGGGATCGTTCTGCCGCTCCGCTGAAGTAATTCTCTATATGCATAAGATCCAAGTATGTCCAAGGATGGAGCACAGTTGCCATATCTTGACAGGAACTACGAGAAGCAGCTTATCCTGCCTTGATAGAGTTTAAAATAGACTTTTCTCTTCCTTGCAATTTCTTGTCCACGGCAGAAACGTTACGAGCCTGTCTCTGCTTTATCGCTATTTTCATGGAACTGCTCATCTGAGCTCCAATATATGATCCCTCCCTGCCCTGACTTTCACGAAAACACTCATCTAGCTGAAACCACTATCAATAATTTCACCCACTCTTTATCTGTGTCTAAACCTATACGCAAATTCCATGAACAAAGCTTCTTTCTTAGAACTGCACGCTTGTGGAACTCTATTCCGGTTTCCACTCTTTCCAACTGGCTTCAATATGGTTATCTTCAAGTCCAACGTAAACAAATTCTCCAAGAGCCATCGCCTTAAGCATTCAAATTTATCAAATTTCCACTACTAACGATTACTACGATATTGCCCCATTGACTACTGTACACTCATTAACCCTTACCCTCGAGTGGCTCCTGGGCCTTGATAAGTGGTGACACCTTTGTAAAAACAAAAGTCCAAAAGATCAAAGGGGGCGACGAAAATCCAAATAGTTACTAACTGAAAAATGGCAAAATGGTCTGTAAGGATGATCACAGGAAAGAAAGGAAACATGTTTTAACTAGAATAATTATCATATATGCATGATGTATTGAAAATCGTGTGATCCAATGTATTTATTATCCAGACTAGTAATCAAATACATAAACGAGCTGAGAATATCTTTACAACATTTGATTAACCAACGAAACAAATACACTCTCGTACGAATACACATACACAGCACTAGTAAAGCTTGCAGCAAGTTTTTTGTTAATGAAGTCGATGGGTTAACTGATAAATGTCACACCACAAACAAGAAACCGAAAATCGCAACTCAATTTCATAAAGCAATGAGATAGCACCTTACTTATGAGATATTTGGCACTGATGAAAGTGTATGTATTGCTCAACATAATTATTAAATAAGGAAATTTCATCTTGTTTGCAGTTTATCTGACTTTAAAAAAAAATGTTATTAGTCTAACATATTGTGCTTAAAATAATCACATGTTAAATACAACACACTGCTGCCAAAAACTCGCTACTCCAAATTTCGACGTTCTGCTGTCAAAACTCAACTCAAAATCCCTATGCTATACTATTAAAAACTCAACTTCAAATCTCAACACACTACGGTCAGAACTCAATTCTAGAACACGACGCACTGCTGATAACACTTAGTACTCTGACATCCAAATCCAAAATAAACCTAGGCCTTCAATACCCAACCAAATGTTAGCTGATAAAATTTCAAGCATATAAAGAGAAAAGGCGACCATTTAAAAAAAAATTCTTTATTGTTTTTTGTCTATACGGAACTCAACAGACTGCACAGAAACAAGTTTGTACTAATGTTCGAAATGTTTAATTATAGAAGAACAACTTATTTTGCCTTTGGTGGCATTTTAGATCACACATGTAATAGAAATCAGCATTTTATAAATAAAGACAAATTGAATAACCCATAAAGCTATCCCTGTCTCATAATAGTGTAAAACAATTTCTTAAAAAGATTGTGAAAATTAAACTTTTATCTTTACAAATAACCTACATAACCTTTTACATCTGTATCTTGGAAGTGTGGGATTAAGTGCACAGAATATCGATCTGAGTGCTCCAAGTTAAAATTCAATTCTTTCCACAAAAATCACTTTCAAGATGTTGCAACCTTCTCGTGGCCCCCGTAGGTATCCGATATATTTCTAGAAATAATTCTGGCTACAAAAATATTGGGGAATCAATGACAACAATAGAATCTTCGTATTCATACAAGATGATGATGATGGTCATCATCATCATCATCATCATCATCATCATCATCATCCGTATCGCTTGAAATCTAATTCAGTCTAGCAAGGATTATTTAGTAAGTTGTTAGATTCGTGGAAAAATATCAAACGTCAAAAATAAAATGAAAGAAAATGATACTTGAGAATAATTTCAGGTTAATCCCTAAAAAGAAACCTAAATCGTTCAAAGACTAAAAGAAAACAAAACATCTATAAATTTGTCTTCGTTTTTTTTATTGTTTTATTAAGAACACGTAAATAATTACTTTTTTTATTGTTTTATTAAGGACACGTAAATAATTACTTTTTTTTATTGTTTTATTAAGAACACGTAAATAATTACTTTTTTATTGTTTGATTAAGAACACGTAAATAATTACTTTTTTATTGTTTTATTAAGAACACGTAAATAATTACTTTTTTATTGTTTTATTAAGAACACGTAAATAATTACTTTTTATTGTTTTATTAAGAGCACTTAAACAATTACTTTTTTATTGTTTTATTAAGAACACGTAAATAATTACTTTTTTATTGTTTTATTAAGAACACGTAAATAATTTATTTTTTATTGTTTTATTAAGAAACGTAAATAATTACTTTTTTATTGTTTTATTAAGAACACGTATATAATTACTTTTTTATTGTTTTATTAAGAACACGTAAATAATTTATTTTTTTTATTGTTTTATTAAGAACACGTAAATAATTACTTTTTTAATTGTTTTATTAAGAACACTAAATAATTACTTTTTTAATTGTTTTATTAATAACACGTAAATAATTACTTTTTTTATTGTTTTATTAAGAACACGTAAATAATTTTTTTTTATTGTTTTATTAAGAACACGTAAATAATTACTTTTGCTCGCTAAGTAAAGAAGTTATCTGTAATTAAATCTACCTGCAACTGCTTTAAAATAAACACAAAGAGTCGGTAGGGACGAGAACAAAAAATTCAAAATGCAATTTTGAATATCATTAAATACCATGAAAGGAGATATCTTCGACTACAGACGGAATTCTGAGAAATCAAATCGAATAAGAAAAGATGGAAATAAAACTTCGCCTAGAAAATTAATTTAAAGAATAAGAGGAGAAAAATCAGCGAAATTAAACAGAATCGAGTAAATGCTTATTCATTCACAACAAGAACAGAAAATATCATACGAATTATCGATCAGGGGTAAAAAAAACATACGAATAAATGACGAATTATCGATTAGGGGTAAAAGAAAATCCCATACGAAACAAATGACGAAGACTGAAGAAATTTTAAAATGCCATGTTAGGCATCATTAATCACTTGAATGTCAGCTTCGACAACAAGAAGAATTCCCCCCAAAATAATATAACAACAAAATTATCAGAAGAAAATGAAAATGTAGAAGAGAAATTTCAGGAATTAAAAGATGAATTCTGGTAACAAACAATTACAACAATTTAAAAATGTTTAAGAAATCGTTCTTTATACACCATCGGATCATAAATTGTATGATATTTAGAGGACTGTCGTTAATTTTGTTATGGCTCTAAGAAAGAGATTACATTTGTTTTGTATTTAAGCCATAAAGAGATTTTATAATATAAACTGTGCGAAATATATTTTTGTTATTAAGGGAGTTGGGCACAGTTGTACGTAACAAATAGGATGATATATTACCACAACAAAACAGCAATATTATATTTGTTGAAGCGATGCAATTATTGACTAAACGGTTTAGTCTTAAAACATCTATTTTCCACAAAAGGTGTAAATAAATAAATCTCACAATTAATTAGTACTAATATAATTTCAAATTGCACGACATGAGTGGTAACAATCTTATACGTCTGATATTCGCACAAGTTTAGTATTAAATACTGATACTAAAATAAGACAGAAATTCATTGGTTTAAACACACCACATCCTTATGCTAATGTTTTATAAATGGTTGCAAATGTTCTAGAGACATTGAGAAAAATCGAATGTTACATATTAAAAATATGTATTAAACATGAGAATTAATTAAACAATCGCATTAGCTCTAGAAAGTAAAATAATTTAGCTTCTAAACCGTGATTGATTGTAGCCTATTGCGTTAGTACACATATTGCCCATATATAATACAAAACGTGTTTTAATTGCGGTCGCATAGGACATAGAATTACACATTGTGGAGTTACAAATAAGATAAATAAAACAGTTGAATATATCAAGAGGTTAAGAGCAATCATAATATTGAATACAAATATGAAGCTGTAATATATGACAAGAATAAATGTTAAAATATGGAGAAAAAAATTAGAAACTCAAAGAAAGCGTATATGTCAACAAACCTTAGGAACGAAATAAGTTTTCAGGACTGCCAGCAACAACTGTAAAAGAGTAATAAAAATGCAAGAGAGCTATATGCCCAGTCTGTTAAATCCAAGGTAGCTGATCAGCGGCTTGGTTCCCACCAGTTTTGGCAAATAACAAATAGGATCCTGAACAGAAGTGTGCGTTCTATCCCAACCATTATCAATGGACCAGAGGTTATCTCGTCAGCGTCAGACAAGGCCAAACTATTTGCAAAGAACTTTGCAGCTAATTCTACCCTATGCGACGAAGGCCATCAACTCCCCATATTTCCTCCTATAACACAGAACAAGCTAGGTAACATACAAATATCCGTGCATGAGGTCGCCAAGCTAATAAAAAACCTAGATTCCAGTAAAGCCACTGGCCCTGATGGCATCCTAATTATAGTGTTAAAAAAGCTTCAACCAGAACTTGCTCCCATACTTACGAAACTATTTAAGCGTTGCCTTAAGGAGAAGTGCTTTCCGACCCCTTGGAAGACCTCATCAGTTTGCCCTGTATTTAAGAATTCAGGTGATAAGTCATCTCCCTCTCAGTACAGACCAATAAGTCTTCTCTGTGTTATGAGTAAGTTGCTGGAATCAATATTAAATAGAGAAATAGTCAACCACCTCAGCAGGAATAACCTTCTTAGTGACACACAATATGGTTTCCGCTCTGCAAGATCTACCGCAGATGTGCTGACGGTTATATCCCACAGGATAAGTGAATCTCTTGACAAAGGCTTCCTTTCTAGGGCAATTGCTCTTGACATATCAAAGGCCTTTGACAAAGTATGGCATAAGGGGCTACTTCACAAGATTTCCAGCTACGGTATAACTGGAAATGTTTTCTCAATCATTAAATCATTTCTCTCCGATAGGCTCATAAGAGTAGTGGTAGATGGACAAAAATCGGAGGCCTGCAATATAAATGCTGGAGTCCCTCAGGGGTCAATACTGGGCCCAACTCTCTTCCTGATCTACATCAATGACCTCCCTAAACACATACTTAAATCATTCGTTGACATCTATGCTGATGACACGACCATCTACGGCAACACATCAAAGGCTGTAAATGACGAAGTTCTCTCGGATTCTCTCTCCTCTGATCTCGAGCGCGTGGTTCAGTGGGGGAAGATGTGGCTAGTTACCTTTAATGCATCCAAAACCAAACTCCTATCCTTACATCATCAACGCTCTGATCCCCAGCTGGCATCAATTGTGATGGATGGCTCTCGTCTGGGTGAGGCCCCGTGTTTTGACAAGCTTCTGGGTTTGACCTTTACTCCTGATCTGAAATGGAACACGTACATCAAGTCTGTTGCCAAGGTCGCTGGAAAGATGGTGGGATCCTTCTACCGCTCCAGAAGATATCTCACTACTGATGCAATTCTCTATCTATATAAAAGCCAAGTACGGCCAAGGATGGAATACTGCTGCCATATCTGGGCAGGAGCTGCTAAAAACAGCCTATCATGCCTTGACAGAGTACAAAATAGACTTCGTGGTTTAGTGGGGGATGCCCTTTTCTCTACCCTGCAACCCCTCTCCCACAGAAGAGACGTTGCGAGCCTATCCTTGTTTTATCGTTATTTTCATGGTAGGTGCTCGTCTGAACTCCAATCCCTGGTCCCCCCTCGCCAATCTTTCACGAAAAACACCCGTCTAGCTGAATCCACTGTGAAAAATTTTCCCCACTCTATATCTTCTTCTTAGAACTGCACGCCTGTGGAACTCTGTTCCGTCTGCCTGCTTCCCTCCGGACTACAACTTGGATGTCTTCAAGTCTAATGTTAACAAATTCCTAATGAACCGCGCCCCTAATTAAACACTTCATAAAATCTCCTCACTAACGTAATGTACTTGCAATAACCCTTATCCCTGAGTGGCTTCCGGGCCTTGATAAGTGGTGATCACTGTGTAAAAAAAAAAGTGAGTTGAATCGCAATCCAGAGATTCTGCAATCTGTCATGAATAATGTTTTGGAAAGAGCACAAATATGCGAAGCAGAAAATGGGCAACATTTAAAAGACACTAATTTTCATAAACAAAGATTGTTTGAATTTTGCATTTCTTTTTAAAATTCCAGGGTCTTAGTCACATTGTGTTAAAATTACAGAAAAATAAAAAAAAATAAAGAATCTATTTAAGTTCAAAACCCTTCAGTGACATCTTGGACACCTTGCATATAAGATGACCCCAAATAACTATGTTCAATTTTCCATGGCATCAGCAGAAGTAGTTTTGATAAAGAGATAAAACAGTGTTTGATAGATTATTGCTAACCTATACGAAATTAAGACGTAAAAAGGAGGGAAGATTTGATATTTTAGCAAAATGTTTTCTTTTGGATTTTCAAAAACAATGAATCCTACACGAAGATGCGTGAACGATATTCAAATGCCGCCGAGAAAAATATGTAAAGATAATCCATTGAATGTTTGACACATTTTTAGCAGCAATCCTGCAAAGAGCTTCTGAAAAATGAAGATCAAAAAAAGAAAAACATAAGATAACAACTTGATTGTAATAAATCATAAAATATAAAACAATTTTTAAGTCTGCCCAGTCTCTTGGGGAACTATTTGGACGTTACACATGTTTTCGCTAAGTAAAAGTTACGATAACAAATCGACAGATAATAAATATTACATTCAGTAAAAATTATACCTGTAAGTGGAAAGGTACATCTTATTGTGTTTGGTAACAGTTATTTGCTGTCTCATTGTTTTCTATTCTTTTTAATCTTGGTATTTCTGTATTTTTTACACTTCCTTTGCTTTAAATAATAATTCACAGTCACTAATATGGACTCTTCTAGGCACTATGTATAAAAGGACTTACGACGTCGATCAGAGCATCTTCAAAGAAGTCTAATTTGAACATACTTTTCTCAATTCCTGTAAATATACACCTTGTAAATATACACCTTGTAAATATACACCTTGTAAATATACACCTTGTAAATATACACCTGTGTTGTTTAATTTAAAGTTTTCCTATATTGTCTTCAAAGGCGCAACAGTTTTTCACTTACAATATTATAATTCAAGAGCTTGAGTGTTATTTCTTCCGCCCGTCACACCAATAATTTCCTGGGTACGGTTAACACTGTTGTCAAAACTTCCAACGAACTTCTGCTAATTCAACTTATTTCTTCGAAATCCAACTTCAAAATGAATCCACCTCTAAAAAATCAACCCTCTTTTATCTCCAACCAGGAGCATCTCATTTGCATGTCAGGTGGTTACATTGCAGGCATATAAAGAGATAAGGCAGCCATTTTTGTTTCTTTCTTCTTCATTCATTTCATTCCACAACCGACCCGTTGAATTATGCACACGTGCCAATTAGGCAAGTCGCATGTTTCTCTACAAATAAAATAAAAAGACCACAGTAGTGTTAGATTAGTAGCATAAATTTTTTAATTACATAAATTTTTTAGTAATATAAATTTTTTAGTAACAAATTTTTTAGTGACATATTTTTTTTTAGTAACATAAATTTTTTAGTAATATAAATTTTTTAGTAACATAAATTTTTTAGTAACATACATTTTTTAGTAACATAAATTTTTTAGTAACATAAATTTTTTTAGTAACATAAATTTTTTAGTAACATACATTTTTTAGTAACATAAATTTTTTAGTAACATAAATTTTTTAGTAACAATTGTTTTAGTAACATATTTTTTTTAGTAACATACATTTTTTAGTAATATACATTTTTTAGTAACATAAATTTTTTAGTAACATAAATTTTTTAGTAACATAAATTTTTTTAGTAATATAATTTTTTTAGTAACATAAAATTTTTAGTAACATAAATTTTTTAGTTACATAAATTTTTTAGTAATATAAATTTTTTAGTAACATAAATTTTTTAGTAACATAAATTTTTTAGTAACATAAATTTTTTAGTAACATAATTTTTTTAGTAACATAAATTTTTTTAGTAATATAAATTTTTTAGTAACATAAATTTTTTAGTAACATACATTTTTTAGTAATATAAATTTTTTAGTAACATACAATTTTGAATAAAATATGCTAGGTTGATAATATCGAAATTCAAAGATGGGTTAGCAGGCAGAAGTAATGGAGTAAAATATTCGAAGTAATATGAGTGTAATATTCAGTTACTGATTTTATTAGAGAGGATTGGAACAAATCAAACATGATGGCATCGGTTTAAAGCTGCTACGGCTTCAGAAGACGAAATATAATCTTACATAAATAACCTAACCGAAGTTTTCGTAAGCCATGTTTAACTTGGGAGTATAAAAAAACTTATGATCGGGTTAAACTAGTGTACGTATGTATATGCAGGTGTGTGTGTGTGTGTGTGTGTGTGTGTGTGTGTGTGTGTGTGTGTGTGTCTAAACACAAATACACCACAAGTGATATGTTATAATTCTTTCTATTAGCAATAAAAGCTTTGCTGGAAGATAAATTTGCATTACCAAATTGAAACTGACAGCAACCAAATGGCCGAAATAAAATGGCAGTAAAACACCGGCGACTTTGTATCATTAGAAAGAAATGTTTTAAACCGTTCCAATAACACACGGGGCTAAAATGCCGATAAAAGTGTTCTTATTCGCTGTTTCAAATAAAATAGACACGCCATTTTTATGGACACGCCCATGGATTTTACTAGTTAACCCGTTAAAACAGACATATTTAATTCCTAAAAGAAATATATACAGTTTTTTATGACGGGAAAAGAAATTAGTTTTCCGCAAATATCTCACAATCGCATTTTGATATTATTATTACTATATATATATATATATATATATATATATATATATATATATATATATATATATATATATATATATATATATATATAACTACTTAATTTACTCACATAAAATTAATGTACGAAAGTATAAATTTCTGCGTAAAATTTAAGTATTTACTTCAAAAGTGCTCAATACGTAGGTAGAGCTAGTTAGTAAGTTATAAAATATATATAGCGATTAAGCTACACTGAATATTCCGCGTTTCATCCACTCTAGGACTCTTCAGGCTTATGCACATAAGCTTGTGCGCATTAGCCTAAATAGTCCTAGAGTGGATGAAACGCGGAATATTCAGTGTAGCTTAATCGCCATATATATTTTATAACTTACTATATATACATATATATATATATATATATATATATATATATATATATATATATATATATATAAATTTCGTTTCACCTGCCTATTTAAATATATGTATGTATGTATGTATGTATGCCTAAAACTTTCGACAGAGGCGACGAATGTTCGCGAGATCGAAAGCGTTTTGAAGCTCGACCCTTCGGACGACAAATATCGAAAAATTTGCTAAAAATATTAATTTCCTCACCCTCAACTGGGCACTTTCCTATAGGAAGGGGTCGCTTTTTCCGCCGATATTTTCGAAAGTCATCACATCTTTTTGAGTGACAAGTGTTAATTTAAACATTCATCACTTCCGGTTTGGCGATACGCGCAACAGCAAAGACATCACATTTTTTCACATTCCTTTCCTCCTCCGCTGTACGGGTTCGAGCCTGCTTGGCTACTACCACTTTTTTTTTTTTGCTCATCACACACCTACATAACCCCCGGACACCCAGGAACCCAGGCTACTATATATATATATATATATATATATATATATATATATATATATATATATATAAAAAAAATAAAAATTACAATTAAATTTACCAAAATGATCCAAGATGGTAAAATTAAAGTATATTATAAATATTAAAGAATTAATATTTATAAAATTATCTCAGCCAGATGTAAATGCTCGATAAAACCAAATAGGAAATAAAGCTTATAATACGAGCAAACAGTTAGTAAAACATGTTAAAACCACTTTGAAATGAGTTCAAAACATATTTAATCTGAAAAGGAAACACTAGATAAGTGGATAGACCTTAATCCGCGGAGTTTCGAAGAAATACTTTCCTTCTTATCAGAGGGTAGGAATTAGCACAATGCGGGATCGGATTTTGCATTCAGAAGTATTTGATGAAACAACAAGTAAGTCAAAGATCTTACTTGAAAACAAAAAAAAGTGAAGCAGAGGGAATATGGTGAAGAAAAAGGTGATTACACATGAATGGATAGTCTGGTGGAAGATAAATAATCCAGACTCATGTTCAATTCATGTGTAATCTCCTTTTTCTTCACCATATTCCCTCTGCTTGACTTTTTTTTTGTTTTCAAGTAAGATCTTTGACTTACTTGTTGTTTCATCAAATACTTTTGCATGCAAAATCCGATCCCGCATTGTGCTAATTCCTACCCTCTGATGAGAAGGAAAGTATTTCTTCGAAACTCCGCGGATTAAGGACTATCCACTTATCTAGTGTTTCCTTTTCAGATTAAATATGTTTTGAACTCATTTCAAAGTGTTTTTGTACATGTTTTACTGTTTGCTCATATATATATATATATATATATATATATATATATATATATATATGCACAAACATTTATATATATATATGTACACAAACATATATATATATATACATATATATATATGTACAGAGAAAGATAAAGTAAACTTGAAAAAGTGAATTTTCTAGAGAAAAGCTAACCTACTTGGATAGAAAAGGCTCTGCCTGATAAAGAGGAGCAAATTATAAGACAAGATAAAGAGATAATCATTAAAGTTGCAGAAGGACTTCATTATATTATCATGTCAGTACAAAAAGTGAAATGGAGATTATTGAGGAACCTCTTTTGCCATGGCATTTCAAAGCTAAATATTTCTCATCCAAAGAAGAGAGAAAATCAGTATTATACGCAAGTATGGGCAAATAGATAACGATATAAAATTTATTTTTGATAAGAAATTAAAAAAAATATGAGGAATATAATGATATAGCGAAGGGAAGTGAGAGCATTAGAAAAATGTCAAAGGAAATAAGAATAAGGACACTGAGTAGGACGGGGATTGGATAAAAAGATTATATTTGATTAGTGGGAAACTGCAGAGGATAACTAGGGAAAAATAAAGAATAAAAATAAAGAATAATGAATAGAAAATAATTAAGGAATCAAAAATAAAATAAAAAATGAAAAAGAAAATAAACATAAATAAAAATAAAATAATGGAAGACAAAATCGGGGAAAAAGGTGATTTAATAAAAAATATAGGCATACAAACTCCGATGATATCAACTTTAATTATTGGAGGCTTAACCCACACGAAAACAGAAAAAAATTATCATAGCAGTTAATAATTTTACTCTGGTACATGTTAATGTAGTTAGGGTTTTGGTCTTGTGTGCTATTGATATAGGAGGTTGTATTTTTAAAGTTCTGTAGCGTGAATGTGATTTGTTAGTCTGCGATATTATGAAGGAATCTATTATTAAAAAGTACTTGTTTTATGTTTTTCAGTTAAAGAAGAAATGTTTTCTTAAGTAGATCAGATGAAGTTATCGCGATCAAGAAGGTTTTGACGTGGCTATTTTATAGTGGTTAAGGCACTCACTCACTAAAACATTGCCAGGGCCGCTGCGAAGAAGGTAGGCTCTCTCTACCGTGCTAGAAAACTGCTAACACCTGAAAGTATCCTGTACCTCTATAAGGCCACCATTCGCCCATGTATGGAGCATTGTTGTCACATTTGGGCCGGCGCATCTGCTACTAGTCTCTCGCTCCTAGACAAGGTTCAAAAAAGAGTCGCCAATCTGATAGGCCCTGAACTGGCATCTAACCTTCAGCCTCTGTCCCATCGACGAAACGTTGCATCCCTCTGCCTGTTCTACAAGTATTTTAATGGTGAATGCTCTGACGAACTGCAGACACTTGTGCCCCCACGACGTAGACACCCTCGACAAACCCGACAGGCAGCTAAATCCCACCCCCACACAGTAGAGATCCCTAGATGTAAAAGATCTTTCTACTCCAGTAGTTTCTTCCCCAGAACCGCTAGACTCTGGAATTCCATTCTAGGTTCCTGCTTCCCTAACTGTACTGACATGCAGAAGTTCAAGTGCAACGTGAACCGACATCTTGCTGCCCAAATCCCAACATAGTGCCCCAGTAGTTACTGTCCCTGATAGTAGCCCCCTACACCAAAGTGGCAATGTGCCTTGTTTGGGGTGAAAATGTAAATAAAAATAAATAAATAAATAAAACACTTAGAAGAAAAAACTTTAGGTTGATATATATTTTTTTGTAGAAGGATGTGCTAAATGTATTATAACAGAACGCCGAGAAAAGAGTAATTTCTTTTAGGATTCCACCGTGTATTTCAGTTATTTTGGGAGAGGTGTTTGAGTATTTTAATTTTTTTTGTGATCAGCTAGAATAAGTATTTCGCATACATATCTTACGTAAATAAGGGGTGCTAGGGATGTTAAATATTCTATGTTCTAGGTCTCTCATATGGAATTCGCTACAGATCGGTCCAAGGACCGATCCCATGGTAACGTCGTCGATTTGGGTATATAAGTTGCCTTTGTTGTCATAGAAAGGTACTTCGCTGTAGACAAATAATAATCAGAAATTCTCTTGTGATATTATGCTGTGTAAACGTGTTACATTTGGTCCAAGCTGGACTTTTTCTTCTTTAATCGGTTTTTTTCTGATTATCGATGTTCAATACTTATCGAAGGCATTACGATACAACACCTATCTACAAACACTCCGAGACACATAAAGTACATTTATGTAAAATTAAAAAAAAAATCAGCCAACCCGTTTTGGGGTCTATAAGGAACTCTCTCTCTCTCTCTTTATCTATCTATCTCTCTCTCTCTCTCTCTCTCTGACACACAGACAAGCGCACAGATAAATTGATTTTTATATATAAATAGATATTTAAAATGATATATAAGTAATAATAGCAATTATTTTTATTCACAGAAAAAAGAGTATTTTGAATTATATTGACCCTAAGAAATATCTATTAATTAACAAAGAATAGTATTATCAAATATTTAAGAGTACAGATTGATGTAGAAGGTACCGTGGAATACTCATGGGGTCTGTCTAGTTGAAATTTAAATATTTACGTTTATGAAGACAACGGTATGAAATTATTCATTCATTTCGTATAAAACATATGCATCTCTTGATTGCGTTGATTTCCCCGATACTTTTGTCGTAATACTTATTTTTTTAAGACGTCCAATACTTACAGGAAATGCCCTGTGAAGATTGTCAACATATTAAGTGAAGGTGTTTATGTAAAGCATACTTGATTCGAACTTGGCACATCCAGTTTATAAGTCCGTGTCATTAACAGCACGAATAAAAAAATAATCTGCATAATGTTAATACTTTCTAGAAAACGAGTGCACAAAAAAACTGCTAGTACATTTAATCTCTATATAAAATTTGAACGAACTCCGCCGACATAGGCTGCCTTGACTCCAGTTAACTGAAATCGAAATATCTCCCGACGATTTCTGTTTTGCCAAACACGACCTACCTCTTGCACCCACGACCCCATCCTCATCATTCCACGACACAGACACACGATTCAAAATTGGTTTTATTTGGATGCGACTCCATGTCGACATCAACTGTGGATGCCATTTAGAGTTATAAGTTTCATATTTTTTTTGCAGGAAATTGATATACGTTTAATTAAATTAAACAGACTTCTATAAATCATCATGGACGAACTAAGTCTTTAGATGCTGCGGAATACTTTTAACTCTGCATAATGAGGAAGAAACTGGGTTAATAGAATGCATTTCCAGTTATTATTATTATTATTATTATTATTATTATTATTATTATTATTATTATTATGCAAAAATATAAAAGGACTATGCTTATGTCTAGACAGAAAACTTAGGAAATAACAACCAATTAGTCAATTGTGGAATCACTACTTCCAGCGATGTTAACAACGATGTTTGCAAAACTACAACCAAAATTTATTACTATCAAACAAGGAAAAGGAATGTAAATATATAAGGACTAGAATGGCTACTCGACGTTTTCCGGGTGGATAATTTACAAATATATTTCGGAATTCTTGAGCCGAGGATTGAGTTTTGCTTAAAACTAATCACAACTTTGATGTCATTAGCACAATGTATTTCTCTGTTAGAACCCGTTGCGCCGAGGATAAAAGTCCTCAGTAAATCAGTATGAGATGACACTTTTATGGTTTAATCCCATTAATCCTACTAAAACACAATTACTGGTTACTTAATACTAGTACCTGTACATGACTGACGGAACGAAAGTAAGTTACTACCGTGGATTAAATATAGGTCTTGTTAAAATTCCTTACAGATTCTCGAGTTCAATAAAAAGATTCCCGATTTATGCACGACGTGCCTCAAGAAGCTTTTCGGTTATTTCGGCTGATACCTTGTGAAATATACATCAAAGATGAGAACAGTAATCCGATTAATAATGCAAATAATACAACACAGAGTAAGTATTTTAAAGAGGTTGTATTATATATTTAGCAAAATTTAAACATGTACAAGAGGAATTTATAATTTGAAGAATATACGCACGAAAATAGACCATATTGACATAATTGTCACCGTCTGTTTCTTCATAAGGAAACGGATCTGTAAAAAGATTACCGAAATTTTTACATGCTGGAAGAGCTCTTTACATCGAAAATTAAATATTTCGACCTTTGAATGTGTACGTATATATATATATATATATATATATATATATATATATATATATATATATATATATATGCCATTTGTTTTACTGACCATACGGTCCCGATTTCGAATCACGTTAGATTCAACCACTCTGATGATTCGTAGACGAAACACGTCAGTAGATAATTATATTTTAAAAACAATATATATATATATATATATATATATATATATATATATATATATATATATATAAAACATTTTGCCGGTACAATACTAATGTAGTTCTTTAAAAATAACACACGGAAAACTTCTTTGAATCTGTTTCGCCAACAAACTTATCAATTAATCGTTGGTATAACATGGAAATACAGAAAACCTAATTAAATTATCACGAATAACTAAATACTCAGGAATATATAAGAAAAAAAATAAACGAATGGGAATTCGTGTAAAATAATTTCTGTGTTATACCAACGATTAACTTTTGATGATTTTCTTGGCGAAAGCGGCCTTTAGTATTTTATTTTTAAAGCGATATATATATATATATATATATATATATATATATATATATATATATATCGCTTTAATAATATATATATATATATATATATATATATATATATATATATATAATTTTTTTTTTTAAAGCCAAAGACAATGCGGGGAAAGACCGGAATTATGGAAGTAAAGAAAGAAAAACAAACAAATGTAGACGGGTGTGCTTGAGTAGAGGAGTGTCTAGCCTTTATTTGTCTATCTTTCCTCTCCTCAATGTATAATTATTTATAACCAAGTTGCTGGTATGTCCGGTGTATGTAAAGTCCGTGGGTAGTATGGAACTTTGATTAATTTCGAGAGAAAGGTTCTCTCTTTTTCAAAAGACAAAAGTGGATTCAAGATGGCGGAAAAAAGAGCTTTGTGTTTACTATAAACGTTTGACGCAAATATTACGCAAGCATAAATCATGTAAAATATCTGCATGAATATAATTACACGTAATAGTAAACTAAAGATGATCATCCCATGAGACCCCACCCCTCAAAAAAAACTAATAGGGAATGAAGTAAAATGAATGTTTAAAAGAATATGTAATTTAGCGAGATCTTTTGAAGATCAATTTAATTCCATGACCCATGAAAGTTGTATTTTCTTTTTAAATAAATGGAAAAGAGGGGTTTTTAATATGAATATTGTTGTGGAGACGCCCACTAATTAACATAGGTGGGTGAGTGAGATATATAAATGTATCAATCACCACTACCGGCGGAGTTCTGCAACGACCGCCAAATAGGCAAGATGCCTATGTTGCCTCCAGTAAGATATGCAACACGCCACCTGCCGAAATATCTCCAACTGAAGTATATCTGATGACATATAAATATGTATATAACTTTTCTGCCTAAATTATTATTGTTATACCTTTAGTTTCCGTGTTCTTGTTATTTGTGCAGACACAACAAATATCAATTACAAAAAAAAAAAACTAAATTTATAGGAGCATAGATTATTCTTTTGTTTTATTTTCCTTTAGTCTAAATTCTTAGAAACGAAGGGCTCAATTCCTGAATCTAGCACTTGGTCCCCAATATGAGATACGTAGATATTCGAATATTTCATTAAAGTTCCTTTTTACATGTCAAACTCTGAATTAGTAAAGGAATTGAGAACAATTTTCCTCTTCTAAATTGACCATTCAAATATGTTATATTATATCTCTCTTGTAGTCTATGAGTCTTATCAAGGTAAGAAGGCCACTCACGGATAAGACTTACTGACTGTTCAGTAGCCACCGGCACAAAAGTATAGTAAGGGACGAGCAAGAATTTGAGCTCAGAAGAGCACTTGCCATGACAATGGTAAAATAGAATTGTATAGTTATTTATGGGTAAGTCTTATGTAGTTGTTCCAGAATTAGATACCTAAAAAATGTTGATATGCCGTAGATATACATAGAAAAATACACATTTTATATTTAGATAATCTTTGTAATAGCAGTTTAAAATCTATATTCGTCTTTTATTTTGAAATATGAATATTTCGTTGTTTAAAGACGGGTAAAACTTACGTATTATCTACTCCATAGTTGTGTAGTCGATAATTTCGCGCCACAGACGATATTCATTTCTCCTTCGTCCCACAAAAGTTCAAAGTAAAACTCGTTTATTCCGGTTTTTGATTGAATTATTTGTTGTGCAGGAGATGAAAGCTTTACCGGCACGAAAGACGGCGACGCTGGGAGCATTTCATTCCCTCTCTTTTCGTCACGCCCCAGCTTGCGTTAACTGCACGGAAATCGAAGAAGATAATAACAGTCCAGATTCGTTTCCAAGTCTGCGAAACTTCCAACCTTATCATTTTTTTTTATTCGTCATTCTTTATTTTTTCTCTAATGTTATCTATACGTACAAAAGCAATAAACAAAATTAAGTGAATTGCATTTTTATGAACTGATATAAAATTGTTAGATAGTTGTGACATCATATATATGCCGATATGTTGTAATTAGATTGTCTCTGAGTTGTGTTTTTTTTTTACTTAGGAGTCTCCAGTAAGCAAGGCTAAAGACCACTCGAGGATAAGGGTTAATGAGTGACAGGCGGCTAGTGAGACAACACTGTGCTGATCGGTAATGGTTGGATTTGAGTTAAATTTGTTATTTGGGAGTACGGCTTAATACACACTTTTTATATTGGATTTAAAAACAATCAAGATTATAACAAGCAAGGAAGCAGTCCAGCGGTAATGTATTCACAAGACTTGCAGTTCTAGGAACGAAACTCTGCTCATTGAACTTTTCTTTAGTTTTAAGCACAGATAATGACAAAGGGAAATTATTGACACATGTTATAGCTAGACAAGTGTTTATTGTAGTTTTTTTTACAGAGGGAACCATAGGTTGAAGCTTAATTAAAGGACGTCAGATTCTGTTTTTAATGTAATGAAGACTGCATGGATGTTATTCGAATACAATGTTGCTTTTGTGTCGAGTTGTAAAATAAACAAACGTCATTCGTGAGGAATAAAATATTAATTCAGTAAATAGATTATTCAACATTTGACAAATTATCTAGCTTCATATTTAAAAGTTTCAATTTGAATTTATTTAAATTTTTGATTTGTTAATGTGTGGACGAAAAAAAATATTTCATAGATATTTAATTGCGTACAATAAAACAGCGCCTCGTAATTTGACTGGAGAAGAAAGGCGTCCACAGATCTAGATCGGAGTAGAAAGGGGGACTAAGGTCGCCCCAGTACATAAAATAGAAGCGTTTGAGACTGAATTGCAACTTAAGATAAATTAAGCGATGAAAATTACATTTTTTTGTCGTCAAAACCATGTTACGAGAAAAATCGGCTTCCTAGATATGTTAAGAAAACTGTTCATATGTGGAACACATTGCCACCGTGCTGCTACCCGGCTAATTATAACATTGCCCTTTTCAAGGTTAATGTAAATACATTCTTGCTGAGCCGTCCTCGTAATCAATTTGTCAACCAGTTACAAAAATCGTTGAAAATATCCTCTGCATCTAATCGTCTACTTGTCTAATGTAACAATCCTTATCTTCGAGTGGCCTTTGGGTTTTTATACGTGAGGACTCTTTTGTGAAAAAAAATGACTTATATATGGTCACGTATGTGGTTGGTTTTAATCTTATACTAGCAGCTCCGCCCAGCTTTGCTCGGGCCCTATGTACTCTTTATAACTTTACGTGCCTATGTATATATTAAAAAGTGTGAATATGTACGGTAATGCCTTTCTATATAATAGGCTTCCTTAACTACCCTAGAGAAAAGTTGGTAGAGACCGTAGATGTAAATTTTTTAAACTTTGACCACAATTTTGACGCCTTAGCATTTATTGCTTTGAGCTCAAATAGAATTATAAAGTTAGATCCCTTTCCAAGTAATCTATATTTAAAATTTCAAGTGTTTAGACTCAAAATTGGCGGAGGAGTTTGGTAGAGTTCTCAAAGGTCAACTCTTTGAACTTTGACGCCTTAAGAGCAAAATTTCTGGCCGAAAACCGATTAAAAAGATTTTCCCAAATCTCAATACGCCTTATGCAAAATTTCGAATCTGTAGACCGAAAATTGACAGAGTTATTTGGTAAGAAAATGTACACAGACAGACACACAGACAGACAGACTTTTTCACTTTTATAGATTATATATTTTTTAAATATTTTTATAGATTACGTGGTATCGTGAACGAAAAATGATAGCGCTTATGATACATAATTATCAGAAAAAGCCTCATTCACCTGTTGAGAAATTTTGTAGACTATAGTATGTGGCTTAAACAAAGATTGGGTGACCAATCGAGTTACAATTAGGAAAAGACCATCCACCCTTTTTGATCTGCGAAAGAAAATGTGACATTTCACTTTATTTGTAAAAAATGATAGAAATTAATAAGAATGCGTGCAATAAGAGTTCACAGAGATCATTATTTATTTCCTGGGAAATGTGTTAAGCGTTTCAAGGACGAAAGTTAGAAACTATAAATTTACTGACATTTATTTCAAGTAATGTTAGTTAAGCAACATCTCTTCTACACAATCAGGACTCAGCCAAAAAAATAAATAAGATATTAGGTTTTAGAAAGTTCTTGCAGTTTTTAATTTTTAAATTCAGATAGCCACATCTCGGCTCAAACAAAAAAAATATTGATTGATATAAGCACCATCAGAATCAACAAACCAACGCAAAACAAGTGGATTTATGCTAGTAACGTAAACTCCTTGCGTTCTGTTGACGAGGAAGTTGCTGAACTCGTTTTTTATATCGCTTAGATTTTTTAAGCATTTCTCACGAATAAAGTTGTCGAGATGCCTGAACAAGAGGTAGTCAGGAGATGATAGGTCTAGAGAGTATGGTGGAAGAGGCAGAGATCCGTAGCCGAATTCGTTGAAATCTACAGGGTCGGGCATTGTCGGGCATTGTTGTGGAGGAGAATTCGGCCTTTTCTGTTGACTAATGCTGGGTGTTGTTGTCGAAGTTTCTGATGCATTTCATCCATTTGTTGACAGTACTTTTCCGCAAAAATAGTTTCGCCCGCATTGCAAAAACTGTAATGGATGAGACCGGTCGCAGATCACCAAACAGTCAGCATGACCTCGTTTTGGTGCCTCGTCGGCGTCTAACCACTGACCCGAGCGTCGCTGACTGTTGTAAAGGACCTACTTTTCATCGCAAGTTACAACCCGCTCTAGAAACGTGTTGCCTAAATGAAAGAAAGATGACACTTCATAACGGCGGTTATTTTGGTTGTCGTTCAATTCCTGAGGCACAAATTTATCAAGTTTTTTTGTCTGTTCAATTTCTCTCAAGTGGTGAGAAATCATCGTAAACGTAACGATTAATTCACAAGCAAGTTCTCGAACAGTTGTGCGTGGATTGGGTTGTACTAAGGCTCCTTATTAATCATTGTAAATATCCGATGGCCGAACACTACGCTCGTCATTTCAAGACTTTCATGAAATTTCTTAAAGCACTATTTTGCTGTACGTATAGTAGTAGTTCCCAGCCCAAACGCTTCGTTAATATCGCGAGAAATTTCAGCAGATTTTTGTTCCTAACTTGAAATTAAAAAAAAATGTGAGAATTGGCCTTTTTTCTATCTTGTATTCAACGTTCTAAAAAGAGAACATATTTTTTAAAAAACGATAGTAATTCAAACGATTAGATAGAATGAACAACGTTTTTTTAAACGGTATATAAAGTAAAGGTATTCTAACGAAAACTTATTTGAAAATACTTCATTTGAAATCAACATCAAAACTTCAGCAATAACTTTCTTCTTAACCTAATACAATAATAAAATTAAGAATAAAATATGCAGCAGTCTGTTTACGACTGGGAAAAAGATGGCATACGATTCTTCAATAATTCCCAAGCATTACTATATAGCGTTGTTTGTCTTGTATATAACTGAAATAAAAAGAAAACATTCATATTTACTTGCGACCCACGTAGAGAAAGTTACTTTTGATGTAAAGTATATCCAGCTACTCCGCGCTGAAAAGCGACCTGGTTGGGTCATTGTCACGTACCTTCTGCTGCTGCTGTTGTTAAGCGAGTCGTACTTATGGACAGAACTCACGTAGAAAATGGTGGTAGAAAAGAGAAAAAACAATTGATTCGACTCTCGTTTGAGAGACAAACATGATTTACGATCTAACGCCGTCAGATCATCATCAGAAGATCATTAACAATAAACGCAGCCAATAAGTGTGTGCCATTGTAAGCAATAAGGCGTGGATAAAAGAATGGCATTTGGTCGATAGTGCACTAGAGGACACGCACTACGTTTCATACAAGATTGATACAAATGTATAAGATGGTCAGGAACGGATAATTTTTATCACAAGCAATGTAATGTGAGGCATCTTAGTATTTGGCTCGACAAGTTAAGAGATCCACTGGTCAAAAACATACTGTGGTTTTCTGACAAACAAAATGTATACGACGACGAGAAGATAACCATGTGATACAGACAATGTATCCAGCATGGTTTCCACGGTGAAGGTGAAATCATGCCACTCTAATTCTTACTGTAGAGCCTCAATCTGAGCACTTATTGGCTACATCCGTGTTCTGACCGAAGTAGTAAAACCGTAACCTGGCCAGATTGCTGTCGATAATCTGTAGGTGTGACACAACGAACAACCGCTTTTTCATCCCAAACGGAGTGGAGCCAAGTTTGACTGTCAGAAAACTTTGTCTATCACACTTGATCTGAAATGTGTTTTCTTATCACTTCTGATTGCAACAACTCGATTTCTTTTTGTTGGAGCAGATGAAAATAGATTCTAACATATCCAGATAAAATATAACGTTAAATGTCCTGATAATGAGAGCCTTTGGGGACTTACTCGGGAGACAATGACGGATTTTGAGGCTCTTACTAATGCTAATTGTGAGTTAATCACATAAGAACAAGTTAGCCGATGTCAAGTTTGATAAATATATGCCAAAAATTTTTTTATTAATGTATTATTTATTTTCAGACAAGTAATCATATTAACAGACTCACTTAGCATAGTAGTAAAAGTGTTCATTAATGAACCAGGAGATCGTGGTTTAATTCTTGGTGGGATCATAACAAATACTTACTTTATGCCCCTTGGCTAATCACTCAGCATTAAAAAGGGAAGACCAAGGGCAAATGGACTAATGCTGAGAATATGGTGATGCCCTCCTCTACATATTGATGAAGTAGCTAATGAAAAGGGAGCCTTCGAGTCGCAACGACTATAGTCAGCCACTTAAGTTTATTAATAATCACGTTTACAAATTTAATCTTCGCGCCGTGTTTTCCGAATATACTAGTTCAAATATAAACACAACATGATCAAGTGGACAAATCGGTTCATTTTTGGGTTAAGCGACGTTAAGCCTGGTCAGCACCAGATGGGTGACCATTTTCAAATAGAAGACGATATGTGTGACAAAAAGGAGATATAACTCTGCAAAAAATAACGTCGTTAATTTCCGTCACTGGATTAAACATACGACTGTAAATCGCATGTGGCTTTAATATTCCAAACAAACTACGTTCTTCATAGGAAGTTATTAGATAAAACTGGCCACGTTGAATGCTGCACCAGATATGCATGGCATTAAGATATATTATGACTCAGGATGTGTTAAATATGTATCTCTTTGTATATATATATTTTTCAAAATATAAAATATGATTAAAGCCGGATATACAAACATTACTCATAATTGCGCAGTCACCAATGTCGCGCTGATTCATTGCACATTGATTGGATTTTTTGTAGTGCATGAGATCAAAGCTTTATCAACCTGTGCGTCAATTGTGAAGGTTATAAACTCTAAAAATCTGGCCAAAGAAAAAGTAATTATTTAATTATAAATGCTTCATAAAATAAATATATTGCGGAACGACACAGTAAACGCATCAGATTGGATCATAATTTTGCGATAATAAAGTGCGACCTA
Source organism: Euprymna scolopes (assembly GCF_053919585.1). Taxonomy (NCBI): domain Eukaryota; kingdom Metazoa; phylum Mollusca; class Cephalopoda; order Sepiida; family Sepiolidae; genus Euprymna; species Euprymna scolopes. The sequence continues at coordinate 35,879,257 of NC_136499.1, forward strand.
AATCCGCATCTTCCATCATTATCAAACAAGAATTAATTTGGACAAACTGCAAAGTCATTACTCGAAAATTTCCGGAAATGAAAGCATTTCTCTTCAAACTATAGCGGCGACGAGGATGAAAAGAGACACGGTAAGGTTAAATTTAGAAGTGCCTCGTAGGCTTCCTTGGTTTTAATTACGTAGTTTCTGTAGTAGTGGTTACTATTACAGTTTTAGTAAGTCGTATGAACTAGTCAATCCAAAGTGCTCAATATTATTGATAGAGTAATTGTGTTTACAAGTCTGATTGCCGGTGAAACACCATCACTATGTGTGTCGATATTTCCTACCGACGAGTGGGGGGGGGAAGAAAAGACGTTTAGCTTGCAACGAAAAATTACCTCGTTGCTTACAAGCAAACGTATTCTTGTAAATATAACGCGCTGTTAACAGTTGTCGTACCGGTCTGATAGATCTCTAACAGCGACAAGAACAAACTACAACAACAACAAGCCTACAAAGGTGACTGTTTTTATAGTCTCAATCTCTCGTTCAGCGAGATTGAAACGAGACTGGAATGTCTATTCAAGCTATAAGGAATATACATCCTATTTTCTTCATTAACAAACACCAGGCCGGGCCGTTCACAGTCATGAGTGACTTACCCTTCCCACCGAGCCACCCTCGGTAAGTCAATCAATTTCATTATCACATGTGTTAATGCTTTATACAGGAAGTCTATTAGGCCTTGCTGGGAGTATAATATTTAGAAAGATCTTAAGAAAATAGAAAAGTGCACACTATCTTTTTAGAGCTGGTGTGTTAATCAATACGATACCCTCCTCCCTTAACCATTTCACATATTTAACTTTAAATAGTTAAATTTAAACATCAATCGTTTTAAATTAGTTTTAAATTTCTGCGGAATTGCTCACGTTTACAATAGTCTTAATATGCACGTTAGAAAATCAGACACGCCGATGATGGTGTTTCCTACAATATTAAAATACGCATCCTTTATCTGAACATGTATATGTAAGTAAGATCTCAATAAAACTAAAAGACAGTGCCGGCAAAAAGAAAGTTCGCACCTGTAATTTTTCAAAAACTACAAAAAAAAAAAAAAGAAAAAAAAGTCAAATATGGACAGGTAAAAAGCCAATCAAATGAGATATAGTTTGTTTAAACGGTTACATTAAATTTAGCTTAAATTTGCAGTTTTTGAAAAAATTACAAGTGCAGACTTTCTTTTTGCATCATGGGTATATTTTGAGAATATACATATATTTGTGAATATGCATAGCTTATTACACCGTTATAGCTAAACTTGCTATAGTTTGTGTGTATTTGTTTAATCTCTCTTGATTGTATTTCCCTGAATAAATTTCAGTTTCTTTTATATACTCACGAGACAATGTTCATGTATATTACATTAACTATTCGCATATTAATCGAGCGGGTATCTCGAGCATTAAGATTCTGCCCATTCTGTTTATTGTTTACAATCATCGCAAATCATCGTCTAACCAACAATATAATTAACACTTGTTCTCGAGGTTAGTTCGTTGGTTGCTTTTGTTTTACGGCATATCAACCCTTTTCAGGTTATTTAATGTCGTATCCAGTGATTTTGAAGAATAATTTTTTAATGGAATATATTTGTTTTTTTTTCAAGTCTATTTAACCCATAGTTGGGACCCTGACAGGTAATACCACTCCGAGTCAGAGTGGACTTGAGAGCAATGCCCATTAAAGGATGCTACACACTCCCAAAAGCCCGCAAGCTTTGGCCTCACCATCGGATATGGTTTAAGGTCATATCCAGGACCTATTCTCAAGGAGTTGATGGCCTTGGTAAATGCTAATTTAGTAATATAAAAAATTCCCAGGCATTACCTCCTATTTCAGCAAAGATGAGCTTAATTTTACTTAAAATTTTTATTCTAAAAAACGTTTAACGTTAAACTTAACATTAATAACAATAGAATTGAAAATCGGGAAATCTTTCTGAATTGAGGACGAATGACGGGGGAGCCAATTTAATTCCAAACAAAAATAAGTAATATTTTAAATGAGGAATTTTGCTCATACGATGCGCCCTAAAAATCATTTAAAATACTCCGAGTAAACGAAAATATTAGGAATAGACTTCAGCCGAATAAGTGCGAAGAGAACTGGGACCTTGGGGAGGCTTGTTGCCACTCAAATCCCAGCAGAGACAAATAGCTGCTGCCAACGAGAAATCAATGGACAAGCAGCTTTTGCTATAATGCAAATTTATTTGCAAATCTTATCGAAAGAGGTGGAGAATACTGGAAACCTGGGGAGACTTGTTGCCATTCAGCTGCCAGGGAACACCACCAGCTGTTTTCAGGGAAAAATCTCTGAAGACCAGTGTAAAAGCTCCTTGTGAGCCATTAATAATAAAAATAATATGCTCAATGTATTGCACCAAAAAGAGACCATGACCGAATAATAAAGACTGATTTTGAAAATTGTGTAGAAGACACAAAAGGACTTGAGAAATTACATAATTCGGAAGACAGAATGATTGATCACCATATCGAAAATAATATTCAAGAATAAAGAAAATAAAAGACACAGCTAAAAACGTACACTGGAATAGAGAATTTTTACTTATAGCTGCAGAGAACAACACGATTAAGAAAAACTACAATAAAGTTTAAGTAGATGAAACACAGAAAAACTGTAAATGTAGATTCTGTGGACAAAGACACGAAATGGTAGACTACATTTATAAGTAAAAGTAGCCAACTAGCCATGAAAGAATACAAAACTAGACACACCTACTTGTGGAAAACTGTATACTGGGAACTGTACAAACGGCTTCACTTCAATAGTAAAGACAAATAGTTCAAGCACCAACTGGAGACAGTATTGGAAAATGAAAACTCACAAAATCCTTTGCGATAGAGAGGTACACACAGAATAATCTATCCAAGCAAAGAGGCTCGAAGTCATAATAATTAATAAAAACACTACCATATTGTTAATTTTGTCGTTCTAGCAACCACAGAATGAAACTTAAAGAGACGAGAAAACGAAACAAACACGTATAACTTTCCACAAAAGCGTTAGAAATATAAAATATGAATCAAATCTATAGAATATCAACCACAGTATGGCGTTAAGAACAATCGTTGAGAACTTGGAAAAAAATGTCTTGGGGAAATTGAAATCAAGGGGATGTGTGTACATTTTCCCTACCAATTGAATCTGTCAATTTTCAATCTACAAACCCGGGATGTGACACAAGGAGTATTGAGATTTGAGAGAATATTTATAATCGATCTTCGGCCAGAAATTTTGCTGCCAAGAGGTCAAAGTTCAACTATTTGACCGTTGCAAACTCTACCAGACTGGTCCGCTTATTTTGTGTCTAAACACTTGAAATTTTAGATATACGTTCCTTGAACATGGATCAAACTTTTTGATTTGAGTTGAGCCCAAAACAATAAATTTTAATGAGTGAAAATTGGGGTCAAAGTTAAAAAAATTGCCTCTCAGCCAATTTTTAGTCTAAACATTTGAAATTTTACATAAAGCGTCATCATAAAGTGCTACCAAGGGATCGAAGTGTAAAATATTTGACATTTGCGGTCTCTAGCAAACTAGTCAGCCAATTTTGGGTCTAAATATTTGAAATTTGACATAAAGAGTACTCAGACATGCAGCAAGTTTTGTAATCAGTTTTTGGACGAAAATTTGGCTTCCAAGAGATCAAAGTTGAACGAATTGGCCTCACTACTCAGCTAATTTGAACTTTTAGATGTAGGTTACCCTGACATAAGTCACACTTTTTGATATATATATATATATATATATATATATATATATATATATGCACAAGTTATGAGCAGTACATAGGGCCAGAGAAAAGCTTGGCTGAACCGCCAGTAAGTAGAAAAAGTCAAGATATTGTAGAATTAAATTTACAATATTTTAATCAAAACAAAGAATACGAAGTAAAGATGAAAGGTTCCTTATTCCATGGAGTTTAAAAAATATGCTCTTAGCCGCAGAAGAAAAAAAAAACGTTAGCAAAAGGTAAGAATAATATATTTTTTCTGGTTAGCTAAATTTTTGAAAACAGTCGAGAAAGAAAGGTTGAAGCAAAGATTAAAGTTCGTAGGAAAAATTAGAAGAATACTCATCAAAATCTGGTTGCAAATATCCAGTGAGATTCAAAATTTCGCAATAGGTGTTGCGATTAGTAAAACCAAGAAAAGTTCAGTAAGTTATCCTTTGGAATATATATATATATATATATATATATATATATATATATATACATATATATACATATATATATATATATATATATATATATATATATATATATATATACTAAAACTGTTGTTCTTGGTTGGTTGCTTGTTTGCTTGCGCACTATCCTCCTCTTCGTACTACTACTACTACTACTATGCCTCCTCTTCTGGCTACTACTATTACTTCTCCTCTTTACAACTACTACTACGCCTCCTCTTCCTTCTCTTACTACTACTACTACTACGCCTCCTCTTCCTTATCTACTATTACTACTACTGGTTGACATGTATTTTCACTACTACTACTACTACTACTACTACTACAGCATTTTTTTACATCGTTCATTTCCGTATTACGTTTAAGTTATTTTAACGCAATTTTCTTACAAATAAATATACTATTTTACAATGTATTGTTTTACTGTGTACGTTTTCAGCGACCCAATTTAAACATTTTTTTCACGTTTAAATCAAAAGATATTTCAAAATTTAAATTTAACTTTAGGTATTATGGTATCTGTTCAATGCACATTTACCTATAAGTATGGCAAACCACTTATAATTCAATGGCAGTAAGTTTTTTTTTCAAGAATAAACAATTATAAACAGAACGACTCATAGAAATCTACTATATTCTTTTTCATTTTAATATACTTTCATAAAAATGTTTCTGTTACGTCACAAAAAACTATTTTCTTTACGTCAAAAGTGTCACGCTCATACATTAATTCCATAGTTGATATATACTGACCCAACGGCTCATGGGTAGTCTAGTATATATATATATATATATATATATATATATATATATATATATATATATATATATATATATATATAAGAGCAAACAGTTAGTAAAACATGTTAAAACACTTTGAAAAAGAGTTAAAAACATATTTAATCTGTAAAGGAAACACTTGGTAAGTGGATGGTTCTTAATCCGCAGAGTTTCGACGATAATTTTCATAAATAATCCTTCTCATCAGAGGGTAGGAATTAGCAAAATGCGGGATCGGATTTTGCATACAAAACTATTTGATGAAACTACAAGTAAATCAAAGATCTTACTTGATAACAAAAAGTGAAGCAGAGGGAATATGGCGAAGAAAAAGGTGATTACACGTGAATAGTCTGGTGGAAGGTATGCGCGCGCGCTCGCGCGTGTGTGTGTGTGTGTGTGTGTGTGTGTGTGTGAACACTCCACGCAAATATTTTACGCATATATTGACAGTAGTATTGAGATCAAAAGATCAAATTAGGGCAATAAGTCTTATAGTCACAGAAAGAAAGATAATGGGAATCACTAGTGATACTCTTTTTGGCCAAACCTGTCACTAGGAGGTTGACCTTCTCATAAAACTTAACGTCGTATCACGATTTTTTCTTTTTAGATTGATTTAATGTCCAAATCGCAGTCATATCAAACTTATTTATTCCACCCCGCATGCATGTGTAATCTCCGAAAGCAAATACTTTCATATTTATATTATATTTCATATTTATATTATATTTCATATTTATATTATATTTCATATTTATATTATATTTCATATTTATATTATATTTCATATTTATATTATATTTCATATTTATATGCTTTATATCAAATATTTCCTTTTATCTATTTGAGATATTTACAACTACTCATGTGTACGCATTTCTATTTCATGCAGCATATTTGTGATTTATATATTTGATATATGAGCTCGTTACTGTCGTCTTGTTCGTTTTTGCACTTATGTCAACTGTTTACGTCTTGTATTATATTGCCTGTGTGAATATTGCTTAAGATTTTTTTCTTGGCGAATTTTTCTATGCATATTCAATATCTGATTTCGTTGAAAAACAACATTTGATAACATGTTCTAAGACATGTTACAAAAAAACAAAACAAAAAAAAAAACAAAAAAAACGTAACAGCTCGACAAACAAAAATGTGGGTCATATTTCAAGACATTCCTCCTAATCTATGAGAGAACCAAAATAACATTTTCATTTAAAACAAAGAAGGCTAACATGCTTGCCAGTCGATTTGCCTGAAACTTCACATTGGACCCAGAAAAGCACTCCCTCCCTGATTTTCCTTTGCAGACAGACGACATACTAGATTATCTGAAAATCACCCCTTCTTAGGTGCATGATATCATAAAAATCTAGACACCTCAAAAGCACGTAAACCAGATCCCGGCTGTACTATTAAAAAATGCCCCGCTAAAGTTGATCCAGTCCTCTCCAAACCTTACAACAAATGCCTTAACGAATTTTGCTTTCCTGACTGCTGGAAAACTGCTTCTGTGGTACCAGTTTACAAGAATTCTGGCGAAAAACTGACCCATTATATTAATCGCCGTATTAGCCACCTCTCGCTTTTCACCAAAATATTTGAGTCCATAATTAATCAAGCTCTAGTACATTTCCTTACAGCTGCTAAACTTCTGACCGACCAACAATATGGATTTAGGCAAGCCCGTTCTACAGCAGATATCCGTACTGTAATCTCTGAACGTGCATACCATTCAATGGACAAAACAGGGGAGAGCAGAGCGCTAGACCTAGATATGTCTAAGGCTTTTAATAGGGCTTGGTACGATATTCATTTCAGGAAAATCACATCGTACGGTATTACTGGACGAATACTTTACATAGTTAAATCCTTCTTAAATAAGAGCAGTATCCAGTTCATCCTCGACGATCGTACATCTAAACAATATGATATAAATGCGGGAGTACATAAGGGGTATATCTTATGACCTTTATTATTCCTAATATTAATAAATTACCCCGTGATAAAATTGTCTCTGGGATGAGTATATTTGATGATGGCACCACGCTCTATAACAGGCACGAGGGGAAACCAAATGAAGACATACCTAAGGAAAGGGCAGAAACACCAGAGAAAGACCTCCAATCTGTAGTGGAAGTGGGACAAAAATGGATTGTTACATTCAATGCTGCCACGACTAAGCTAATTTCCTTCAATAATTACAAGAAACCTTCTCAACCACCGATTGCTATGACTAAAGGTATATTACCTGAAAGCACTTCTTTTAAATTCCTCGGCTTATGTTCACAGGGAACATGGGTTGGAAGAGATACACCGAGAGCATTGCCAGAGCCGATGCGAGGACGGTCGGCTCTCTCTACCGTGCTAGAAAGTTACTTACGCCTGAAAATATCCTCTATCTCTACAAGGCCACAATTTGCCTATGTATGGAGCATTGTTGTCACGTCTGCTACTAGTCTCTCGCTCCTGGACAGGATTCAAAAGAGAGTCTCCAACCTGATAGATTCTGAACTATAATCTAAGGTTCAGCCTCTGTTCCACCAAATAAATTTTGCATCCCTCTACCTGTTCTACAAGTATTTTAATGGTGGATGCTCAGACGAACTACAAGCCATTGTACCCTCTCGATGTAAATCTCCCCGACAAAATCGAAAAACAGCAAAATCCCACAACTAAACAGTAGATATGCGTCGATGTTAGAAGTCCTTTTACTCTTGTTAGCTGCTTCCCCAGAACTGCTAGACTTTGGAGATCCCTTCCAGGTTTTTGCTTTCCAAACTGTACTGACATGCAGAAGTTCAAGTGTAATATAAACACCCATCTTGCTGCTCAACTCTCTACATATTATCCCTGTTACTTATGGCCCCGATAGCAGCCCCCTACTTCAAAGTGGCACTGTGCGTTGTTTAGGGTAAAAATGGAATTAAAAAAAGAATCTTTTAATATTTTTCATTGTAGCAATCAATTTTACAATATCTTGATAGACATGTTTCTTGGGAGCATATAATATAATGATTATGTAAACAGTACATGTCTGTGACAAATGCAATAAAAAATATTGACCGGGCACAGGCAGACACACATACAGTCGCAAAAAGGGATATAAATATACATAAACAGAATGCAGGAAAATACACGCACACAGACATGAAAGCAAACTAAAAGGAAACGTAAACATATGTAGGAATAGACACATAAACCGACATAAAAACGTACACACGAGTAGACATACAAACACACAATAAAAACAGAGAAACAGATGCACATACACAGAAACAGACTCTTAAACAGTTACACAAATCTGTGCGCAATCAGAAACACAAACAACCACGCAATCAGATACACAAATAGACACACAAGCTGTCACACAAACAAACACATATAGATGTACAAACGGAAGCATAAACGGACATACAGACTAACAATGAGGACAGAAAAGACACACAATCAGAAATAGAAGTGGTTCAACAAACACAAGGAGACACAGAGACACACTATCACACACACAATCTCATGTTCAGATAGAAGTGGACACATACACATAGACACACAGACAGATACAGATATGCTTGCACATATATTGCGTCACACAGTATCAACAACAGATAACTGCATACAATCAGTTACACATACACGTACAAAAGTAGGTAAACTTGTTAGTTAATTATACCTGAATATTTGTTTTGTTTATTGTTACAAAAAGTCAAGTTGGAAAATTAGAAGCTATACAACGGTTCCAGGAGGAGAAATATAAATTCGATCTCGATAAACTAGTTCGTCTTAGACAATGAGACATGGTCATGACCTTTAAAGTAATTTTGAAACTTTTGAAGATATTGCCCTTAGTTTGGAATGGCATAAAACCATTCTCAATGCACACCGCATTAATGTCAAATGCACAATAAACTTATGCAGCATTATCAATAAGCATTTGTGTATACTACAACTAAACCAACATAGATTCTGATTTTATAAAAACTAAAATCAGCAGATGTACCTAGATAATTCAAACAAAATGACGTGTATCTCAGTATATGGCGTTCTTTGAGGGGTAAGAGGTTGAGTACGAGAGCTTCAAAAATATAATACTAACTTGTTTTCACTAGTTTCCCTTGAGGAAACAATTTGTTAGTGGATATAACATCTCTATATACACCGATGAACATGCACTAATGCATAAGTGATGCGATGACAAACTCCCCTAAAACTGTACGTATTGCTCATCCTCACTCACACAGCAAATCAGAACCTAACATTTTAAAAGTACTCCAACCTCATTACAAGTCATAGCATGTAGATATTGCGATAAATTAAAGTGTAACAAAACGCGGACGCGCTTATGGCAACAGCAGCAGCTGTGTGCAAATGACCGAGCCTTGTCCGAGGTGACGGTACAGCGAGGAAGAAAAAAAAAGAAAAAAGTTATAAAAAAAGCATGTCCCGAGAAGGACAAGAAATAGACGTAATACACATGTGGCCCAAGAGCGACAGGGAAAGACGTGGGCTAAACATGGCCAGACACGGAAAAGTCTTGTTAAGTTGATTGGGTTGCGAGAGGACAGGCGAACATGATACAAGAAGTTATTCTAGAAGTACCTGTAAATAAATGTATGCTGTTTCAATTGAAAAAAGTGAGTCAAATTTTTTATTTTCTTTGTCTCCTTGCGACTGGCTGCATACAACTTGTGGGTCCCGAGTGTGGACATGTAACGACTACGTTACAAGAACACAGTTAAATAGTCCGTAAACGCAGTCACCGAGAAATCAGAATGAAATTGCAATATCATTCAAGCACATGTATAATAATTAATAGACAGACGGCCACAGGTCATTTGTGTTTGATGATTTCCTACCTGTAGTGACATGCAGATTTTCAAGTGTAATGTGAACAGATATATCGCTGCCCAACTCCCTACATAGTGTCTCTGAAAATCTTGTCCTTATTAGTAGTCCTTTACAACTTAGTGTCACTGTATATTGTTTGAGGTGAATAAACTATAAAAAATAAATATATGCAATGGGTGAAGACGTAGATTACGTGATTATGGATTTACGATACTTGTTTTGATAAGTTCTTCATACGGATTTTTACCCCTGACTTAAACTGGAAAACGTACGTCCTATCTGTTGCTAAGTTTTTGGAGCAAATAGTTTGCTTATTCTTCCGCTTCATGCCTTCCTCGAATCTCTTATGCCATTCAAAAACTGATGCGCGATTCATGCATGATAGCAAAAGCAGTCTGAAACATTCCATACGTTTCTGTAAAAAAGGTTAATTCATAATTTTATTGCATCTCGTTTTTCTAAAATGTCCCTACGTCCAAAATACAATTTTGAAATTCACTATAACAGTAAGGATTTAATAGGTAGTATTCCAGTTCTATCTATAGCTGTTCATTTGAACCTGTAATCTTAAGAATTGTTCAGTCCTAGGATGTATAGCCATAACATACTGAATTTTCCAGAGTTTACAACAATTTTAAATGCAAAAAAGTCTTGAAACTTATGAAAGGTACCTCATGCCACTTGTGAAAAGTAACACTCTATCTTACAATTATAATCCCTGTCAATTCCTAATTCCCTCTGGTTTTACAATATGAAAATAAATGATGTTGATAAAGGCAATAGTCGGAATATATTTATTATATACCACTTATCAAAAGGAATACTGTTATCTTTATTTGTTCCCGATTTGTTAAGTAGAAGCTTGGTTTCCATGAGTTTTAGAGAATAGCACACACGCTCCTTAACAGATATAGAATATCTATACAAACATCATTAGGAACCGGAAGTGATCTACTCAGCATCTGATGGAGCCAAATCTTTGGATTCTTCCAGTAATCAACATCAAATATCTTCATATTCTTCATATTAGTGTGCAGATAAAATGAGGACAAAAATAAGGAATTGTCTGCGTTTGATATAAAAATTTTGAAATGGCTGTGAATATTTTGTTTGTTTTCAAGACATTTTCTTTGTCAATAATGTTTTTGTGAATAATGGATCCGAAACACTCAGGGATGTATTGTTGCATAAAGAACGAATATGTAATATTGTCTAGGGGTTCTGTATAACATAATATTGTCTAGGGGTTCTGTATAACATAATGTTGTCTAGGGGTTCTGTATAACATAATATTGTCTAGGGGTTCTGTATAACATAATATTGTCTAGGGGTTCTGTATAACATTATATTGTCTAGGGGTTCTGTAAAACATTATATTGTCTAGGGGTTCTGTATAACATAATATTGTCTAGGGGTTCTGTATAACATAATATTGTCTAGGGGTTCTGTATAACATAATATTGTCTAGGGGTTCTGTATAACATAATGTTGTCTAGGGGTTCTGTATAACATAATATTGTCTAGGGGTTCTGTAAAACATTATATTGTCTAGGGGTTCTGTATAACATTATATTGTCTAGGGGTTCTGTATAACATAATATTGTCTAGGGGTTCTGTATAACATAATATTGTCTAGGGGTTCTGTATAACATAATATTGTCTAGGGGTTCTGTATAACATAATATTGTCTAGGGGTTCTGTATAACATAATATTGTCTAGGGGTTCTGTATAACATAATGTTGTCTAGGGGTTCTGTAAAACATTATATTGTCTAGGGGTTCTGTATAACATTATATTGTCTAGGGGTTCTGTATAACATAATATTGTCTAGGGGTTCTGTATAACATTATATTGTCTAGGGGTTCTGTATAACATAATATTGTCGAGGGGTTCTGTATAACATAATATTGTCTAGGGGTTCTGTGTAACATAATATTGTCTAGGGGTTCTGTAAAACATTATATTGTCTAGGGGTTCTGTATAACATAATATTGTCTAGGGGTTCTGTATAACATTATATTGTCTAGGGGTTCTGTATAACCTAATGTTGTCTAGGGGTTCTGTATAACATAATATTGTCTAGGGGTTCTGTATAACATAATATTGTCTAGGGGTTCTGTATAACATAATGTTGTCTAGGGGTTCTGTATAACATAATATTGTCTAGGGGTTCTGTATAACATAATATTGTCTAGGGGTTCTGTATAACATAATATTGTCTAGGGGTTCTGTATAACATTATATTGTCTAGGGGTTCTGTATAACATAATGTTGTCTAGGGGTTCTGTATAACATTATATTGTCTAGGGGTTCTGTAAAACATTATATTGTCTAGGGGTTCTGTATAACATAATATTGTCTAGGGTTCTGTATAACATAATATTGTCTAGGGGTTCTGTAAAACATAATATTGTCTAGGGGTTCTGTATAACATAATATTGTCTAGGGGTTCTGTATAACATAATATTGTCTAGGGGTTCTGTATAACATAATATTCTCTAGGGGTTCTGTATAACATTATATTGTCTAGGGGTTCTGTATAACATAATGTTGTCTAGGGGTTCTGTATAACATTATATTGTCTAGGGGTTCTGTATAACATAATATTGTCTAGGGGTTCTGTATAACATAATGTTGTCTAGGGGTTCTGTATAACATAATATTGTCTAGGGGTTCTGTATAACATAATATTGTCTAGGGGTTCTGTATAACATAATGTTGTCTAGGGGTTCTGTATAACATAATATTGTCTAGGGGTTCTGTATAACATTATATTGTCTAGGGGTTCTGTATAACATAATGTTGTCTAGGGGTTCTGTATAACATAATATTGTCTAGGGGTTCTGTATAACATTATATTGTCTAGGGGTTCTGTATAACATAATATTGTCTAGGGGTTCTGTATAACATTATATTGTCTAGGGGTTCTGTATAACATAATGTTGTCTAGGGGTTCTGTATAACATTATATTGTCTAGGGGTTCTGTATAACATAATATTGTCTAGGGGTTCTGTATAACATAATATTGTCTAGGGGTTCTGTATAACATAATATTGTCTAGGGGTTCTGTATAACATAATGTTGTCTAGGGGTTCTGTATAACATTATATTGTCTAGGGGTTCTGTATAACATAATGTTGTCTAGGGGTTCTGTATAACATAATATTGTCTAGGGGTTCTGTATAACATTATATTGTCTAGGGGTTCTGTATAACATAATATTGTCTAGGGGTTCTGTATAACATAATATTGTCTAGGGGTTCTGTATAACATAATGTTGTCTAGGGGTTCTGTATAACATAATATTGTCTAGGGTTCTGTAAAACATTATATTGTCTAGGGGTTCTGTATAACATAATATTGTCTAGGGGTTCTGTATAACATTATATTGTCTAGGGGTTCTGTATAACATTATATTGTCTAGGGGTTCTGTATAACATTATATTGTCTAGGGGTTCTGTATAACATAATGTTGTCTAGGGGTTCTGTATAACATAATATTGTCTAGGGGTTCAGTATAACATAATATTGTCTAGGGGTTCTGTATAACATAATGTTGTCTAGGGGTTCTGTATAACATAATATTGTCTAGGGGTTCTGTATAACATAATGTTGTCTAGGGGTTCTGTATAACATTATATTGTCTAGGGGTTCTGTATAACATAATATTGTCTAGGGGTTCTGTATAACATAATATTGTCTAGGGGTTCTGTATAACATTATATTGTCTAGGGGTTCTGTATAACATAATGTTGTCTAGGGGTTCTGTATAACATAAAGTGGTTTATATAATGTACGTGTGTCTAAACTCGTGCATCATCTAGAGGTATAAAACTTAAGACAATATATTCATTTTAATCATGGAAATGTAATAAAATAGGATTAAAAACAGTTGTCTGGGGTTTGTAACATCAGACCAGTCGAAGAAATATACCTGGTCCGTCCCTGATCTTGTTTAACGGATCCTCGGGAATACCTGTGAAGAAGATTCTTTCCAGTGAATCAACAAACCTCGGATTGTTTCTTCTAGCAACTTGTATCACCAATGTTTCCTTATTTGAAAGCTGAACACTTTTTGATCCCCTGTACCGAGAGCCATCACTGTTTGAATCGATCCGTTCTCTCTAACTCATGATTCTCAACTGTTCAAATCATGCGTTTTTTTTCCCCAAAATTCCTACCTTTAAAATGACCTCTACGTCAGACCACGCCAGAGTCTAAAGATCAATCTATTGTTTCTGCTTTTGTTCTACGTTCTTTAATTTATCAAACCATTCAACATAAATAATTTTCTCTGTAAATATTTATTTTACTATGATAATATTCTATTTTTTACAAATACTAAGGCCATTGCAATTGTCGACTAGAATACCACTCGGCGTTGCCCTATTAATATCTGCATGGCTATTTCGTTTTCATTGGATGTTTTAAAATAACAATAATTATTCCTACATAATAATAATAATAATAATAATAATAATAATAATAATAATAATAATAATAATAATAATAATAATAAAGTGTATATTGACTATTTCATTTTCATTGGATGTTTTAAAATGGCAACAAACTATTACTGCAAGAAAGATCGAATATTTCAGATTTTGTAATAATAATAATAATAATAATAATAATAATAATAATAATAATAATAAAGTGTATATTACAGTTTTAATGTCAATATTTAATTTGTTGCAAAAGAAAATTTTTATTAGCCAAATAATCGCTTTGATATTCCTTGTTTCCTGTTTTTTGGTGGCTTTTTTTTCTTGTCGTTTATTTCGGCGAAACTGATGAAACTGCAGGTTTGTTCATATCGGGCGAGATACAACCAAAAGGTAAAAAATATTAAATAGTGAAAAAAGCTGATATTTTGTAAAACAGAGACAATACAAACGCTTCAAAGTTAACGCAGAGAAACAAACGTGAAGTCTATAGAATGAAGCGATATTTGATTAGCACGCGAATGCGAAACTTATTGTTCTTTATCGGCTTTATTTTTGCTGTCATAATTTACACAGAGAGTTTTCAAATTGAATGAACGTCTGGGAAATGTCATGCAGTAGGACGTCATTTATGATTAGCGCTGGCATCAGAGCGGCTTTTCCATGGAAGGTCGAAAGAGGGCGATCGGAAAAGGATGACATTTATATGGCTGAAGGCTTGTTAACATGGCATCTGGAAATAATTTATATCGGGTGGAGTCAGTTGATTGGCATATTAAGTGGTGAGGCATTCTACAACAGATACACATTTTTTACTGTGAGGTGAGTATTGTCAAGAGTAATTGTTTCAAAGTTATACTGAGTTGCTAAATACCTAGGGACATTTTTAGTTTGAATAACGGCTCTCATTTGCATATGTCCATTGCACTCTTAAAGTATATCTGTAATCGGTCTCGGGTTTAGGTCGAAAAAAAATGGTGGTTCTCATGTAGTTGTTATCTCTATGATTCTACTTTTGCTTCATCTCACAATTCCGAATTCGTAACAGTATACAGATCTGTCGACATTTTTGTACCAAAACAGCCATTAAGAATGTTGTTCTTTTTTTTACCTATTTAAAATTGACATAAAATATTGAACAGTAAAAATAATTAAATTAAAAACAAAAACAACGAGAAGTAACGCGTGAAGGGAGAATGAGGAAATGAATGTCTTTGTAACAGAGAAAGGAGTTGACTTGTTATCCATCCTATGTTCCTTGCGGCATACTCTGCTACAATGGGTTGGGTCCCGGCTGTCTACATACAGGGTGGGTCAAAATAAGGGTCCTATCTTTAAAGTTGAATAACTATAAAAATAGGACCCTTATTTTGGCCCACCCTGTATTAACGCGCGTGAAAAATGACGTTTATTTTCCTAACATCTCAGAGGGTAGAAGTGGAACTTGGCTTGACTTTCGGCATCCTTCTAACTTTGTTTTACTTATCTTGTCATTTAGCCCTCGCATTCAATCAACAATATTTATGACAAAGGGGAAAATGATGTATTTGAGGTCGAAATATGTCTATATGGACTTATTGTTGGTTAGCCCCTTGATATATCGCAGTTATCTTAATATTGTTATATCAAGTCACTACATGTCTGAATTGATTTCCATTAATATACTCACAGACACAGATACAGACACAAACACACACACACGCGCGCGCATATATATACGTATATATACAGAACGAGATGGCGAGACATACACACACACACACACACACATATATATATATATATATATATATATATATATATATATATATGATTGTTGAGCTGGATTAATCCCTCTTGAAGAAGCCCGCATAAATCGGGCGAAACGTTGAGTATCCAGGTCCTTCCACCTCCATTTTATTTCATATATATATATATATATATATATATATATATATATATATATATATATATATAATACGTGTCAACTTATTAACGAGATAACATTTTTTACCAGTTTACAAAACTTACCGGTAGTTTCGTATCGAAAACTTCGGAAACGTTGGCAATGCTGAGCTGCGCGTACCGTAAAATTTTCGTACCGTTCAGCGCAATGTAAACAATTTGCCATCGTAGTTGCTAAATCCACGGTATTTAAAGTGTCAAATTATTAACAAGGCAGTTTGTTTCGTCAATAAAAAGGGTCGTAAAGGTGGGTTGATTAGTTCTAAAAAGCGGACTATTACAGAACAGCTAGAAAAAGGTAAAACTACCATCGAAATAGCGAAAATGATAGGAAGGTACCATCAAACTGTGAAGAACTTTGTCAAGGACGCTAAAAGGTACGTAAGAGAGCTGATAAAGGTAAATCTAGAGTTGTTTCACGTCGTTCTCTACTCCAAATCAAACGTGAAGTTGTTAAGAATCCTGGCCAGAGAAGTCGAGAAGTTTTTGACCAACCCGGATTGAAGAATGTCTCAAAAAGTACTCGATGTCGCCTTCTGAAAAAGTGGCACAGTCTGTTAAGTCTGTGACAAAGCCTCGATGAAAGCAACATCACATACAACACCGATTGAAATGGGCAGAGGACAACATGCATTTGGATTTTTCCAAAGTTTTGTTCACGGATGAAGTGCGTGTACCTCTTGATGGCCCAGATGGCTGGAACAAGGGATGGATCCAAGATGGACGGTGTCGTCATCAGCGTTTAAGGCGCCAACAAGGTGATGGTGGGATAATGATTTAGGCTGGGATTATCGGAGGTACTTTAGTTGGTCCAGCGAGAGTCCCAGAAAGCGTAAAAATGACGTCAAATGCTTACATAGTTTTTTAAGGAGCACTTTGAGCCATGGCTGGAGAAGCATTACTTTTATGCAGGATAATGCTCCCTCGCATGCAGAATGCAAAAGCAAAGAATGTTTACAACAACTGCGTTTCTCTGGGCTACGATGGAGTGGCCTGCGAATTCACCAGATTTTAACCCAACTGAGAACCATTGGTGTATCATGAAGCGACGTCTCTATGCAAGTGGACGCCAATTTAATAGCAAGGATGAGTTATGGGATTCTCTCCAAGAGGTACCGCGAGTTGTGGGATGCTCTCCAAGAGATATCGCGAGGAATAATTTTTGACAAAAACACAAATTTAACTAATTCTGTGGACCAACGTCTTTTACAAGTCATTCATAAAAAAAGATCGCATATCGCCTACTAATTGTGTCAACGTAAAAATTGCTATGTAATTATTGTGTTCCAAGCATTTTTCCTAGTTCATTTAATTTTTGAAAATTATTTCAATAAACAAGTTATAGGTATATTGTGTTTTCTTTTCTAAACCTCGTAAATAACTTGACATACTGAAAGCAACAGATGTTCATGTCTTTTGCCATAGTTTTGATTATACTGTTTTAATTACTTTTATTTCCTCACTGGAGTAGCTGAATAGTATTGTAAACACTTTCTCGAAGTTTCATGCATTTTTATTCACTCGTTCCTTAAATATTTAAAAAAATGTAAACTCGTTAATAACACTGGCTTACAAACAGAAATGTTTAGTCTGAGGCAAGAATGGCGATAGTTATTTTTTGTTGATTTGGGTTGAATTCAAATTTATAAATAGTTTTGCTCTATCACCTCTAGTTTTCTGTTAGTCTTATTTTAGTAGAAACAGAGAATATATGCGAATATTTCAAGAGTTGTAGCAGCTTATAAGAGATAAATCAGGATAGATAAAAGAACACTGAATCAATATACTTGGATGACACAATTACACAATTCAAAGAACCACAGATAGTCGAAGGTGTGTTTTCTTAGAATATCTGGTGTATTTTACTCCTGGAATGTCACGCAAGAGTATCCAACAGAAGTCTCCCATCATGCCGGGGTTCCATTTGCCTTGATAGTTGCTCTCCATATTCGTAATGCCTTGGTGGAATCTTGCCTCACGCTCATCACTCACTGCTCCAAAGTTTTGCAGGAATAAATTGAAGTAGAAATGGAGAAAATGAATTTTGAGTGGCATTCGGCACTCCATATGCCTATAAGACTTTAGCAACTTCTCAACACAGGCTTGGAAATCTGGTACACGTGTGTTACCAAGGAGTTCAATACAGACCGACTTGAATGCTTTCCATGCTATAGGCTTTAAAATAAAGGTACAAGATTCAATTTGAAATTTATTTATCTTCAAAGTGCACTTTTATAAATTTTACAAAGTAAGGTATAAAAATTTAATTTAAATTGAATAAAAAAATTACCTTGGATTTATTTTATGTAATGTACATTTTGTTGCAATTTAAAAACATTATCTTTCATCTAGCAATTAATGATATAGATGTAAAATTTTACATTGATTTTATTTTAAAAAGTGCAACAGAATGTACATTACATAAAATAAATCCAAGGTAATTTTTTGATTCAATTTAAATTAAATTTTTATACCTTACTTTATAAAATTTATAAAAGTGCACTTTGAAGATAAATAAATTTCGAATTGAATCTTGTACCTTTATTTTTAAAGCCTATAGTAAAAACATTTTGTTTAACAATTTTCATGCCTTGGATGAAATGCTTTTCTAACGTGTATATTAATAAGTTATGAAAATATATATGGCAATTAATTAAATTATACACAATATTCCGCGTTTCATTCTCGTGAGTCTGACGAATTCTCACGAGAATGAAACGCGGAATATTCTGCGTAATTTAATTTTCCTAACTTACTACCTAGCTCCACATACGTATATGGAGTAAATACTGAAAATTTACGCATAGAATTATATCTTTGTATATTAATTTTTGTGATTAAATGAAGTAATCATATATATATATATATATATATATATATATATATATATATATACGAGCAAACAGTTAATAAAACATGTTAAAAACACTTCGAAATGAGTTAAAAACATATTTAATCTGAAAAGGAAACACTAGATAAGTGGATAGTCCTTAATCCGCGGAGTATAATTACTAATTCTTTAATATTTATAATATCCTTTAATTTTACCATCTTGGATCATTTTGGTAAATTTAATTGTAATTTTTATTTTATATATATATATATATTTTATAATTATTTTTTATTATAATAATTAAATACCTACAGACACTAGTGTTTCATCCTTTCGGGAATCTTCAGTGCAGGGTGTCACGATTACTACCAGTCGAACGATTCGAACCCCGTATCACGAGACATCTCTGGCTCGATTGGCGGAGACCTAATCCATTCGGCTACCATTAACCGCTTGAAATAACGTTGAATTTTAAACATCTTAATTTTAAGTGTTCATTTACGCCAGACAGACAGTGATCTAATCGTTATACGATGATCTACGCATAAGAGCTAAATTGACCGACTTTTAATTCAACTGAAAGTGCTCAACGATAAGAAATATATACACACACACAAACCCATATATACATATATATATATATATATATATATATATATATATATATATTCAAGCAAATATTATTAAATACAACGGAGACATTTTGTCTTATAATTCTTTTTTTTAATTTTTCAATTTTTCGTATTGTCTTTTTTGTTTCAAAATCAAAAATATTAATAAAGGATCCATACATGTTGCTGTTACGAGCGCTTTCGATTCGTCCACGAATCATCATCAGGTGTTAAAAATACAGGATTGCGAAAATGAGGATTAAAAATGAAAACTAAAATATATATATTCAGTGATGAGTTAAAATAAAAGTCGATTAAGAATAAAAGTCGATTAAAATGAAAAAATAAAAGTCGATTGAAATGAAAAAATGCTGCCTAAATATACCAATATATATATATATATATATATATATATATATATATATATATATATATATATGTCAAGTTATACTTATTTACGAATATTTACCATACCTTGTAGTAACTAATTGTATTTAAAAAAAATTTAGATGTGGACATTTAATAATATCAAAATAAGGACATTTCTATATGTTTCAACCAAAGTATGGGGGTATAAAATTAGAATTAGAAGTGAAGAATGCAATGAGAGTTTCGTATTCAAGAAGTTGCCTCATCGACGAAAGTCAGAAGTGACGCATAGTGAAGAAAACAGACGTGTCTATATGTTTGGTATGTGAGCACAGTTCTTAAAACTTTATCGTCGTTTATCGATCCACCCTGCGAGGAAGTGTCATGGGAACCTGACGTGTAATATGCACTGCCTTGGGAAAATAAAGCAGCAAAAATAATACGACGTTGAGCAAAAAGTTTTTTTTTCTCTGTATAATCTATTGTTACAGCTTTTTTTTTTACATAGGCATCACCACATTATCAAGGCCAAGAGGCCACTCAAGAATAAGGGTTAAAGAGTGTACAGTAGAAATTGGACAATATAGTAATCATTAGTAATGAAAATTTGGTAAATTTGATAACTTATATGGAACGGCTCATCAGGAACTTATTTACGTTAGACTTGAACACAACCATATTGTAGTCAGCCGGAAAGCAGGAAAACGGAAGACAATTCCACAGGCGTGCAGTTCTAAGAAAGAAGCTTTGTTCATGGAATCTACATTTAGGCTTAGGCACAGATAAAGAGTGGGGGGAATTATTGATAGTGTTTACAGCTAGACGAGTGTTTCTTGTGAAAGTTAGGCGAGGGGGATCATAGACTGAAGATCAGTCGAACACTTTCCATGAAAATAACGATACATCAGAGACAAACTCGCAACATCTCTTCTGTGAGATATTGGTTACAGGGAAGAGAAAAGGATATCTCCTACGAGGCTACGAAGTCTATTTTGAACTCTATCAAGGCAGGACAAGTCCTTTCTAGCAGCTCCTGCCCAGATGTGGCAACAGTATTCCATCCTTGGACGTATCTG
This sequence comes from Euprymna scolopes, assembly GCF_053919585.1. Lineage (NCBI taxonomy): Eukaryota > Metazoa > Mollusca > Cephalopoda > Sepiida > Sepiolidae > Euprymna > Euprymna scolopes. The sequence continues at coordinate 35,900,434 of NC_136499.1, forward strand.
GCTCTTATATAGGTAGAGAATTGCATCAGCAGTGAGATATCTACTGGATCGATAGAAAGATCCCACCATTTTTCCAGCGGCCTTGGCAACAAATTTGATGTACATGTTCCATTTAAGATCAGGAGTAAAGGTCAAGCCCAGAAGCTTGTCAAAACTTGAGGTCTCCTGAAGACGAGAGCCATTCATTTCAATTGATGCCAGATGTGGATCAGAATGTTGATGATTTAAAGAGAGAAGCTTCGTTTTAGATGCAATAAAAGTAACCAGCCACTCCTTTCCCCATTGTACTACGTGCTCAAGATCAGAGGAGAGAGAATTGGACAGAACTTGGTCGTTTACTGTCTTAGATGTGCTACCATAAATGGTAGTGTTGTCAGCATAAATGTCTACAAATGATGTAAGGATGTGATTTGGAAGATCATTAATGTAGATCAGGAAAAGAGTTGGGCCCAGGATGGACCCCTGAGGGACACCGGCATTAATACTGTGAGCTTCTGATTTTTGCCCCTCAACTACTACTCTTATGAACCTACCAGAAAGAAGTAATTTAATAATTGAGAAGACATTTCCAGCTATACCATAGCTACAGATCTTATGAAGTAAACCTTTATGCCATACCCTATCAAAGGCCTTAGATATGTCAAGAGCAATTGCCCTAGAAAGGTTGCCTCCGTCGAGAGATTTGCTAATCCTATGAGATATAACTGTAAGCATATCTGCTGTAGATCTAGCAGAACGGAAACCATATTGAGTGTCACTAAGAAGGTTATTTTTGTTGAGATGGTTGATTACTTCTGTATTTAACACAGATTCCAGCAACTTACTCATGACGCACAGGAGACTTATTGGCCTGTACTGAGAGGGGGATGAGCGATCACCTGAATTCTTAAATACTGGACCAAAAGTAAATATGGAAATTTCGGCTACCGTATCCTCACTTCGATTTCAGTGTGACAACCAGTTGACACTGTCGATGAAATGGTCTATTGAGAAAATCGAAGAACACACAATACGATATTAAATGTTTAATAAGACAATTGTATATGGACGGTAACCTATTCATGAGTATCGAACTTGGGATCATCTACATTGTTTATGCTATACTACCGCTAAAATTGCAGTTTATAATATATGGATTACAAGTGTGTATATTATTCCAACACTCAAAGGTCAAACAGTCTAATTTTATTTATCTTTTTGTACGAAATAAAGCACGTAGTTTTATTAGTATATATCAAGATTACTAAATATGTACACAGTATGAATTCGATTCTACTCTCGAAAAATAAAATAAGAACATTAAAATCTGTTAATACAAAGCTTTTTCGTATATTCAATCTCTACACTGGAGTTTGTCATGCAACATTGACATGATGTAGTAGTAAAATATGAAAAGATCTATATAATCAAATAAAGTCAAATTTTCGCGTCTCTATTAAAACATGAAATATTAATAACAAAATCCATCGTATGCTAATCTGTTCTGCTGTTAAATTAGGCTGAGCTTCCATAGATGTTTCCGGAAATGTTGCATTGATTTTGTCTTGTTTTAAAAATATATTTATTATATTTTCTCCGAATAACGTGACTCTCCTGAATAAACTTTGTGAATCCATTTTTTTTATTTGCTACAATTATTATTCTCACCGCTACCAGAAACACTGGGTCCATTCTTAATAGAAGGGAACTTTTGTTAAATTACATTATTTTATATTATTCTTCTGATGCTGATACTTACTCAACCACATAAGTACATTCTTGTATTGTCCAATAACACATATCTTGCAATGGGGAAACAATAAAAATAACACTACTTTTAACTCTGTCGTATTTTTTTTTATTTACGAAAGAATTTTAAAAACATAAAGCATTAAACACTGTTTTAAATTTGTTTGTAGAAAGTACACCTCCTTCAAACTAAAACTTGCCTAAGAATACAAACAATTCTTTTGAACTAAAATAATACACAATTTCTACAAAACTATTCTGCATTAGCGATTATAACAATATATTCGATATAGAATATTTAGTATTATAATATTCCTGATGGTTTACGAACTCAACATTTAAGACGTAAAGGCAACTTTAATAGAAAATTCGAATAGTTATGCACCATATATATATATATATATATATATATATATATATATATATATATATATATATAGTAAGCATCTTTTCTCTATAGTATATTTCATTAAATAAAATAGAACCATTAACCAATGGGGAAATGATAAATAAAATAATTAACCAATGAGAAAAAAACTTTATAAATTGTTCAAAACTAATTAGATTAATTTATCCCTGACGATGAATCCTGAAGAATTGGGAAGTACTCGGACTTATGATAAATATGGTAATTACATCAACCAGTTCTCTCCAGAAGTGAAGACTATTATTCGGAAGTTGGAAAGGACAGAAAATAGAATTAATAGACAAAAACGTCTATTTTATATATATATATATATATATATATATATATATATATATATATATATATATATATATATATAAACTATTTATTTTTTACCCGTGAACAAAAAACACTCTGTGGGAGTTGAAAACTCTCAGCCTAACTCGATTGTCGCCCTTTAACCCAGAAGAGCGACCTACCTACGTCACTTCCTGTTCCCCATATTTCTTCCTCTTTCGTGCCGGACCTTCGAGCAGTCAAGATGTAACAAACACCGGTCCGGTGGCAATGGGCCACCACAATACTCCTGGCTACCGTCAGCCTCTCGCAAGTAACGTTGCTCATCTTTCAATGAACTCTCATTCTTTCTATCGCTTCTTCATGTATATTTATGTAAATAAATTGCATTTCTGTCGCTGATATTTAACGGTATGTTTTCGTCCTCATTATGCGACATTTGCTTTTCCAATCCTTTCAATCCTTCTACCATATATACATACACCATCATACACATGGGGACGCGGTCGTCTATCACACTGCAGACCGTCCTTTCCCCAACAACTCTTAGTAGATTAGAAGCAAAATCGAACTCATAAAGTATATATCAATTACTCTTCTGCTCACGTAACTACGTCCTTGTTTTTAAAATTCTTCTCTACTCCTTGTTTTTTCCGACCGTACAAATATTTACAATTAAATGTAATACAAATAGACATCTTTCTGTACAACTTTGTATGTAGTTTCCCGTTTAAAAATATGACCCTATTGCGGTAGCTCGTTACACTTTAGTAGAAATATGCCTTGTTGGATGCGATATAAGTTTGCAAAAGATTTCTAAAATGTCTTATATCTTTACCGGTGTTTGTCTATTTCTTCCGACGCACATTAATGTCCGCTACAATTATACAGCGAATACGCCACACTGAATAATGATGCACTAAATGCCGATGAAAAGCTTCACGAGTAAAACAACGTCTGGGTTCGACCCGATTAATATTCAGTCATTGAGGCATATGCAGACTTTCACGCAGTTATTCACGATGCTCATTGGATCACGAAGAGGTGTTTACGTGATCCAAAGCAGCTGCTGCAGTTGAAGAACGAAACCAATACGTTGATTGATTCGTCATTAACAAAACCATGACCTATTAGAGGTTATTATTGTTATTATTATCATATCGATCTAGTGTGATTAACGCGGATCATCTGCATTGGAAATTGTCGCAAAATTCTTATATCCATGCCAATGTCAAATCATTCTTCTATAATTGTGTAATTCAGATAGATTGACAAACACTGGATAACTTTTAGGGAAGTAATTACGTTTAATATGTGTTTCTAATAAGTTGTGTCGTATTTGCTTTTCTTTACAAAGATCTCACCGTATATCAAGGCCCGGATGCTACTCAAGGATAAGGGTAAATGACGGTACGGTAGCCAATGGGAAAATATCATTAGTAAAGGCCCATCAAGACCTTGTTCACACTGGACTGTAAGACGACCATATTGTAGTCAATTTGAAGGCAAGAAAAATGGAAGGGAGTTAAACAAGCATGCAGTTCTAAGAAAGAAACTTTGTTCATGGAATCTACCTTAAAATTTAGGCACAATTAAAGAGTGCGGGAAATTTTTGATAGCAGTTTATGTTTTTAGTGAAAGTTTGACAAACCTGAAATCATAGATTAAAGCTCAGACTAGCACTTGCCATGAAAATAAAAAGCTCGTGGGAAAGAGGTTGACGAGAAGAGAAAATAGCATCTCTTACAAAGCAACGAAATCTATCGTGAACTCTGTAAAGCCAGGATTAGGTGTTCTAGCAACTTCTGTCCAGGTGTAGCAATAGTACTCAATCCTAGGACGTGCTTAATTTTTTTTTTATAGGTAAGGAATTGCGTCAGAATTGAGAATTATCAAATCATTTTTCACTTACCTTGGCAACGGATTTGATGTACGTGTTCCATTTAAGATCAGTAAAGGTCAGGATCAGAAGCTTGTCAAAACATGGAGTCTTCCCAATACGAGAACCATTTATTTCAATTGATGCCAGACGATGATCACAGCGTTGATGATGTAAAAATAGAAACTTGGTTTTATGTGCATAAGAGTTAACCAACCACACCGAACTAAATCACATACTTTTGCATTCAGTCTGAATAATTCCTATATTAAAGTAAAGTTATTTTCTCACATTTTATTAACAGGCATAGTTTTCGACCCGAAATTTGCACACGCGAATTTGCTTTGTCAGTTATTTAGGCCAACTGTTTATACGTGTTTTCGAAAAATATGCATTCTCTATGTTTCCATCAACAAGTAATGCATTTTGCCCTCAAATAACAATGCATACACGCCATCAACATAAATCACACTATTTATCTTTTTCTTCTATTTCTCTTCCAGTTGCTATTTTCTTAGGCTTACGAAATACGGCGACAAAACATGGTATTCGGATTAAAGGGAACGAATAGTGAGAGTCCCAATTAGGAACACAATGCAGAATCCGACGTCAGTCGTTGATAAATATTTGCTTCGATTATTCGTACAACATACAGGGTGGTATTATAAAATTGTCACTCAACAAAAATACATAATTCTATTTCCGTTTGATGGAAACCGATTTTTTTTTTATTGCGGACCATTTACTAGTTGGTTAGTTATGTACACATCCCAAGAGTGATAGGAACCTTTTATCATGTCTGAAACTGACATAATGTTTAACGAGCGAAATTGGACGTACGCTGCTGTACAACTAATGCTATCCACCGATCCATGTTATGAACACAGGACCATTGACAGCACTCTCAAAATGTAAATCAGGACAGTTCAACGCTTGAGAGCACAGCTCATCGAAGTTTTCGGTCAAGGTTATGGTATTTAGTGTGATTTCAAGTGAGGGCCACATCATGACACCTGAAATCTTCGAAGTCGGCTTGAAAGTCAACACCAAAGTATACCTGGATGTGCTGAAGAGTGTGGTGATCCCCTTATGCAATTATGTGGCAGCTGGCAGACACTGGGTGTGGGGGCAGAACTCGACACCTGCCCACAAGTCAAAAGAGACCTGTGCTTAGCTTCAGAATGAGTGCTACGACTTTGTACCCTTCTCTTACTGGAACCCTCCTCCCCCGACTTGAACCCGTTGGACTACTTTGCTTGGTCATACGTCGAGACCATCACCAACATGACCTCCTATTACACCAAAGACAGCCTGATCGTCGCCATCCGCTTATATTCGCGGAGCTCCCGGTGATTTAGGCTGAAGGCGGCTACATTGAATAGATGTCAGCTCTACTACATAATCAAGTTACCTGAATCGATTTATTCAATAAAAGTTTTAAAATTAGGATGTAGTGTTATTTTCTTAAGGGCGACAATTTTATCGTTTCATCCGGTAATACTATTTTCTTTTTTTTAACATTTTATTTCCTAATTTTGCGTAATAATAATAATAATAATAATAATAATAATAATAATAATAATGATGATGATGATAATAATAACAATAATAATAATAATAATAATAATAATAATAATGATGATAAACAATTCCTTCGTCTCGGATAACAACTTATCTTGCCTCAAAGGAGATTAAAACTATCGCATAGTTATTGAAAATCCTAAGCAGATTATATTTTGTATCCTTCTCCTTCCCCGACTTGAACCCGTTGGACTACTTTGCTTGGTCATACGTCGAGAACATCACCAACATGACCTCCTATTACACCAAAGATAGCCTGATCGTCGCCATCCGCCTATATTCGCTGAGCTCCCACAGGCGCTTGTAGAAAAGGCATGCTACCAGTTCCGGACCCGTATTGAAGCGGTGATTTAGGCTGAAGGTGGCTACATTGAATAGATGTCAGCTCTACAACATAATCAAGTTACTTGAATCGATTTATTCAATAAAAGTTTTAAAATGAGGGCGTAGTGCTATTTTTCTTGAGGGCGACATTTTCATTGTTTCATCCGGTAATACTATTTTTTTTAAAACTTTTATTTCCCAATCTTGCGTATTAAAAAAACAAACAATTTTCGTCTCAGATAACAGTGGTTACATTAAACAACTTATCTTGCCTCAAAGGAGATTAAAACTATCACATAGTTATTGAAAATCCTAAGCAGATTATATTTTGCTTGGAGTTTCGCTTTACAATATCCCCTGTTACATTTTCATTATTTGTTGCAATGGTAACAAACAGTGCAGCAGCCAATCAAAAACTCTCGATTATATAGATTAAAGCAACAAAACTATGCTACGCCATAAAAAGCGACGGCCATGCTTAGACTGTCCATGTGTTTTCATGACTGCCATAAATAATCATTTAATTGCATATCTCATGAAGCCATTTAAAATGTAACATACATTTATTAAGGGTATATGACAAAGGATTTTTGCAATACATATCTCATTTAGTCATTTGAAGGGTCAAATATATTATTATTACAATAGAAAAATGTGAATATGAAAAGTTGTATGGTTAAGCTTAAACATGGAAAAGTAAATGCCTAGTTGTTTAAACTGGAAAAGAAAAGGGCAAGATATTCTAGTAAAAAATATAAATTTATAATTTGAATTTGTAGCATTAAGAATTGATTATACAAGGGGCGTGCAATAAGTAATGTTCCTGGCTCACTTCCTGTTGTTTGATCTAGCTGAAATTTTACATGTGCAATGAGTTATATCTCTACGGGTTATGTGTCAAATTACAGCTCTGAACTAATTGTGGTTTCTGTTTTACAGGTGTTTGAACTAGGTCAGGTGTGAAATGGAGCCTGGTGAATGTCGAGCAGTTTTTGTATTTGACAGAACGCACACCCCAGGAGACTTTTGATGAAATGAAAGAAACTAATGGTGATAAAGCCCCATCATATGACCTTGTAAAACGCTGGCATCGTGAATTCAACCATGGCCGGAAGTATGTGTGAAACAGTTCCCAGACCTGGTCGACCGCCTTCTGTCATTGATGAGGCATCTGTCCGTCAAGTTGGGGTTGCCATTTTGCTAGATCGGCGCATTACTATTCGCCAAATAGCCCAATATGTACAGGATTAGTACAGGGTGTGTGAAAACTATCATTCATGACCATTTGCATATGCATAAGGTGTCTGCCAAATGGATTCCCAGGTTGCTCACACCATTCCAGAAGCGAGGATGAATTTGGAGATGTGCCAAGAAGATGAGTCAAAGTTTTTCAAAAGACTGATTACACAGGATGAAACCTAGGTCCATCACTATGATCCAGAGACCAAAGCCCAGTCAATGCAGTGGAAGCACTTGGACTCACCACCCACAAATAAGGCAAGGGTGTAGCCCTCCGCTGGCAAGGTCATGCTCACAGTCTTCTGGGACCAGGACGGAGTAGTGATGACAGATTTCCTGGCAAAGGGTACCACAATTACAGGAGCCTATTTTGCTTCACTTTTGAGGAAATTAAAGGAAGCTATCAAAATCAAGAGGCGGGGCAAGATCAGCAAAGGTACCCTCCTCCGGCAGGTCAACACTCCGGTCCACAACTCGCATGTCGCCAGATCAGAAGCACGGGCGTGTGTTTATGAATTCCCTCCCCATCCTCCCTACTCTCCTGACCTTGCACCCTCTGACTTTCACCTCTTCCCAGCCATGAAATTGTTTTTGAAAGGAAAGCGTTTCCCAGATGATGCAGCCTTTATTTCTGAAGTCACGTCATGGTTGGAGGACAAACCTGGGGTGTTCTACAAAAACGGTCTCCAGAGCTGCATCAAACGATGGGAGAAATGCATAACTCTGGGTGGTTCCTATGTAGAGAAAGACAAATAACTGTGCCAAGTTCAGTTGCTCTACTGCTATGGGAAGTGGTTCAGGGGCATTACTTATTGCACGCCCCTTATTATGTTATAAATTGAATTTAAAAAATTCTGTGTGCTGCAACATTTTAAATTATAAATTTATTATATTTTTACTAGAATAACTTGTTTTTTTCTTTTCCAGTTTTAACAACTAGTTCTTTACTTTTCCATGTTTAAGCTGAACCATATTACTTTTCATGCTCGTATTTTTCTATTGTAGTTAATGATTTTACAGGCCTCCAGTAAACTAAATTGTTTTTTTGTTAAATTTCAATCCATATAAACATAACATACACATATGTAATAACAGTGTACGGCACTCGTCTGCTTTTAATAAAATCCCCCCAGTTATCCCCCCGTTCATTCTTTCATTCTCTCTGTTTCTACTTGTTACTTCTCTTTTCACGAGAGCGGTGAATTGGTAGCAACAGTAGTCGCTGAAGCGACGTGATTGCTATGGAAACTTGTCATTAAAAACTTCGCTCCCCTCCTTACGTTTATTTTTTACGATTTTGAACACCAGTAAATTGATCATAACTTTTATTTTACTGAACGAAAATTGAAAATGTGTTTTCAGAATATAGCTGAGAAAGGAGTTCTAAAAACTGTAATAATTGTTTGAAATTTGGTCGAAAAATGAGTGAGCGATGAAGCTTTAAAGCAGTTATAAATGACTAAAACTACCACTTAACCAAATATTCAAACACTACCGTGTTTGAATAATAGGCATATTAGTAAAGATAATTTTGCAAATGGATGTACATTTTAATTGTGCGTATGAGTGTGTGTATTTGGGAAGGAGGATTATACATGCTACAATCTCTCTGAAACTAATTGTAAGCACTATAAAAGTTTGCGATAATACTAATAACGGGAAAGACTCTTCGATATAATCTCAGTGAATAGAACGGCACGGGCGATAACTATCTAACATCTCTCTCATCTGAACGGTGACAGTAATGCCTAAGGCGATATCTCATCTACGCAACAGTCAAATTGTTTTAAAATGTTTTTATAGTTATTGTATGGAAATTGCTCAAAACAACGCATGAAACCACTATATGTAAGAGGCTAACAAGAGCGAAAGTTGTTTATTACAAAGACAGAAGATGTCTACGGAACTTAGTCTTGAAAAGGCCAATGGCAGTAGGTACAAGGAAAACATGAAGCAGGATGAGAGTTCCACAACCATTGCAGTCGTTGAAAAATTGTGTAGCCTTCCCCATAAATAATCAAATTCTATCCTATTTATACAATTAAAGATTACTACACTACCACATTACATTCATTGACACTTATCCTCGGGTGTTCTACGGGCCTTGATAAGTGGTGACCACCCAAGTGAAAAAAGCTGTATTACTATGAGGTATTGCATAATAAATTGAGGGGGACCTCTGGACCAACGATTCAAACGTGCTGAAATAAAGAAATCAGACAATGTATCATGCAATTCTGAGGAACACATGTCATAACAATTTATTTTAGACAAAATGAAAACGTGCTACAATAATGAAATTTGCATTATTCTTGCTTATATTAGTTCTTGTATTAAAATCCAGGGGTTAACTTTCGAAAATATCGGCGACCCCTTCTTGTAGAAAATTGCTCCGTTGAGGTTGAAAGAACTCAGGCTTTTAGCCAATTTTTCGATAATTGTCGTCCGAAGGGTCGAGCCGATACCGATCTCGTGAAAGGGCTGAAGGGTTGAAACGATACCGTTATCGTGAAAATCCTTCGTCTCTGTCGAAACTTTTAGGTAGACATACATATATATATATATATGGTGATTGTCACTTCTTAACAGAAGAAGACCATTTTTCCCTTGCTTGCCACATACATACATACATACATACATACATACATAATACATACATACATACATACATACATACATACATACAAACATTAAACAGACAGGTGAGCTTTATATTATAGACTAAACAGACAGGTAAGATTTATATTATAGACTAGTTTCTGGGTGCCCGGCGTTGCCCGGGTGTTTGGAGGTGTGTGTTGACAAAACAAAAAAAAAAGTGGTAGTAGGCAAGCAAGCTCGAACTCGTACTGCGAAGGAGGAAAAGAACTTGAAAAAAACGTGACGTCTTTTCTGTTGCGCCCATCGCCAAACCGGAAATGACGTAGGTTAAAATTAAGGCTAGCAAATCGGAAGTGGGGATGAGTTTGGAAAATATTGGCGAAAAAAGCGACTCCTCCTTGTAGAAAAATGCCCAGTTAAGGGTGAAAGAATTAATGTTTTGGGCCAATGTTTTTATATTTGTCGTCCAAAGGGTCGAGCTTCAAAACTATGCCGATCTCGTGTAAATCCGTCGCCTCTGTTTTAAGCATACATACATACATACATACATACATGCATGCATTTAAAAAAGACAGGTAAGGTTTATATCATAGAAGATTACACATCAATTATTGAACTTATAAAATCTCAATGAAAAACATGTAAAAATATCATTTGAAATCAAATTTAAAAAATTGAATCCAAATCTAATCTTCCTTCGAGTTGATGTATTAGATCCGTTGTTTTGTTTTGTAAAGTCGGTTATCTTTATTGCTCTAAATATTTATTCACATCTGATGCTTTTTTTCTATCTCTATTAATCATATATCACGCGAGGCATATTGTTGCCACACTCAAGCTGATGAATCTCCACCTATTTTGTGGGCTCTTGATAAGGCGCAGAAACCTATCTGTAACTTTCTTCTTCTCTTTAATCTCTCTGTCACAGACGTTAGATTTCTCTCAGTGTTTTCCATATAATATTATTATAGCATATACTCTTCAGGATTCTTATGCTTCCTTTGTTCGAGCTCATTTGATTCTTTGGTCTATTAATATTTACTAATTCGCTGTTCAGATACCTCATCATAATACAACTTCATACCTCTGTAACTTCTTTCCAAGAACTGCAAAACTGTGTAACTGTCTTCATGTTGCCTGTTTTCCTTTTAGTTATATTCTCGGTCTTTCAAGACTAAGGGCAACAGCCGTTTCGTATTTTTTGCGATTATCAATATGCAACAAGTAGTTTCATGTCTTGTCTGGAGCTATTTCGATAGTCACTATTTGCCGAACAATATAATACTTTTTATCACAGATATCGATAATTTTCCTCCAGGTATTAATTTACATAATTTACTATATTTCCAAATTATTTCTCGATAAGGTTTCATAATCTACATTATTCTCTTTTATTCTTAAATGGTATTCTCACAAGGTTTTGTCCGACTTTAATTAGGGCATCTTGTTGCACTCGGGAATCTTCTTGCCGAATCCAGGACTCTGTATGAACTTTCGAACGGAACCATCCACTATATTTTAAAAGTATTATCTCTTTTCCCCCTTTCATTCTCTCTCTCTTTCTCTGTATCTCTCTCTTACTCTCTCCCCCTCTCTCTCTATCTCTTTTTACATTAACTTTTGGCTAGTCAATATTTTCGTCACCTTCGTTGTTAATAATTTTTTACACTTTCTCTGAATCGAATTAATCTAACACGAACCAGGTGCACCATACGCTTGACTGATCCAATCGTAATTGATAAAGCGGAAAATATTACCTTGAAATATTCTTTCATATATGAAGTGAACTGGGGTTTGGTCTCTTAGAGGATAAAGCGAGATGAGCCAAGAGAAAGAGAAAGAAAAAAAGAGATAAAAAGAAATAGATAGAAAATGAGGGAGAGTGTATAATATTGAGCTCAACGGGAAAACATTGTATTATTTTGTTTCCAATTGAAAACAAGATTCAAACACTGCATGCATCTGGAAATAAGCAAGAGTGATTCTTCATAAAGAAGCAATCATTTTATTATATGCTCTCTATCCGTGCTAACCCAGCGTAGCCTGGAATCGATTAAGTGGTAATTTATATCACATTCAAGTTCTGAATTTTTTAGATGAGGACAGGTTGTTTATATTACTTGCAATGATTCAACTATTGTTCTCATCTTGAGTGTTATTTGTGCAATTTTTCGGTCAGATTATCCTTCAAATATTCTCTTTTCTTTTCTAAACAAATCAACATGCATGAGGACGGTCAAAGGACAATCCGACCTAAACTTTGCACAAATAACACTATGATGAGAACAATAGTCCAATCAATACAAGTAATATAAATTATATTATAATGTTTTTTTTTTCTTTTATAACCACGTCCTCGTTGTCAGATTCAAGACAACAATTAAACTGGTTTTTGTTTTATTTTTGTGATTGAATCAAGACATAACGAAAATGTATACACTGAATTAGTATATAATCTAGCGATATGTAGATTTGTCGCGAAATTACCTATAAAGGGAGTAGGAAATAACAAACCCTAAATTATGTAATGTAGAGGTTGTCTGGCTCAGTTTAGACCGAGCGGGAATAACAAGGAGTATGATTGGTTATCTAGAAAACTGAACACCACATGTATATATATAACAATACGGTAACATGAACTCCATGCATTGGCATGATGAATCTCTCAATGATTAAACGTGGGGAATTATGTGTAGCTTAATTGTCATATACGCTTGTTATTATTACTACTAAGCTCTACTGCTGAAGTAAATACTTAAAAAAACAAACGAACATTAAATATATCTCCCTGTAGAATTTATGCGGATACATAAAATAATATATCTATAATGTGTGTATTTGTAAAGACAAAGAGGGAGAGAGAGAGAGAGAGAAAGAGAGAGAGAGTGAGAGAGAGAGAGCGAAAAAGAGAGAGATAATAAAATGCAAATTGAAATTCCGGAAAGAGAAAAAAGATAAGATGCGAACAACAGGTAGAAAGAATATATAGTACAAGGAAGTGAATACAAAAAAGGTTGTCAGTATTTCTGGCTGCTACATAGACAGTTTGTGGTCTCGCGTTTAGTGACGATATTTCTCCACGAGAGTATTAACTGTTGGGAGTTTTATAATGGTTAGATGAATACATTATCAGTGGCCAAGTATGTAATGCCTGACTTGTAATTTTGACTTTGCTCGTCAATGGATGTTTTTATGTTTTATTCTTCCACTAAGTCTAGCAAAATTTTATGAGGTGTGGGCAGCCTTTACCTCAGTGCAGGCATCCGCATCGATAACATGGATTTAATTGTCTATTCTTTGTTCAGAAGATATACTCTCATTTCCTTTATTTTCTCCGGGAAATAGGGTTTGGACTATTTATGTATTCCTCTTACGAACATGACGCTGGATTCTTCAATGACCTTTGAATCCTTTGTAACACTAATCGCTGACAGTTTTGCAATAAATAGTGTAGCGTCAAGTTTGGATTCCGTTCTATTTTAGTTTAAATTCTGCGTAAAATTAGAGTTTTTCTCGTTACCAATCCTTGTCCGAATATCAGGCATTCATAATCACCTGCAATCTCTTCAGTTACTTTTTACATCGTCGTAATATTTCTTTATTATTGATGCAATCTTTTTTGGTTAGATTCAAACATTACCACCTCTTCTGTAATAACGACATTTTTAGGCTGAATAGTTCTGTTAAAAGTTTTATGAATTCTAAAAATGTTAAGTCATACGTTTGCCTTGGTAAAATGTAATCAAGGAATTTTTGTGCTCTTTGGATCACAGACTTCGAAGCATAAAGCGGACCTTTAGCTCGTTCAGGCGGCTTAATAGAGGTTATATATGTCCTCATTCCTTCTAAAATACGGTATGATTCCGTATTGTCTATATTGCTTCGTGTGAGGCGTAAATGAAATTATCAATAGCGTTCCAAACTGCGTTTTGTGAAAACATTATATTACGTTCCGTAATTATTTATTTATTTGTTAAAGTTTGTATCAATAGCGATGTATGTCTTTGTTGTTTCAATAACAGTCTTTGAAATCTTTCTTCCTTTATCGGTTGTTGTTCCTGAAATGTTTCCTCGTTTTTGTTGCTTCTGTTGTTGTTCAATTTTATATTTGACCCATTAAACCTCTCTTTATTCGTTGTTTTTTCATTAGTCGTCTTTTGATTTTTGCTGCGAATCCATATGATATTTCCATATTTGTGCCAATTTTTTTCTTTTAAGAAGAATAAACAAAAAAGGAATGTGGCTTTAAACGTGTGAAAAAATAATATACGATTTCCCTTGGAGTCTCACTTGTCTTTCTATACGATCAACGCAATGTATATCTTGAGATAAACAATTAATTATACCTCTCTCTTAATTAAAGCTCACCTTCTTGCCTTAGCAGAAAGAAAAAAAGTTAAATTCAAGTTCTTTATTGTAAAAACATTTAGAGAAACATAAAACTCAGAAGTCACATTTTAATTCCATAAAAAATTAACAGATTTTAAATTTGCAACTTTTTAACCGTTGAACAACCATATTATTTCTTTTTTAGTTGGTACGGCGAAATCGCGGTTCCTAGAAAACAATCTTCCAGAATCTTGTGGGGTTTAGCGCTATTTCCTGAGTTCATTCCTGGTCCTAAAAACGTTTACTCGTAAGGTTCTACGATACCGCGTTTCTGAACTATTCGTTTTGGAATCTGTTTGTTCGAAGATTTCATCCCGAGGTGGGTCTTTTGTATACCAAATTTTGCGTTGTAAATTCTAATAGAAAAAAACCCAAAATATAAAAATAAACTTGACTGGATTCTTTGTAGCATTCGAACATTCTCCGCGCTAACACGTTCAATCCAGTTCCAGAGAGCTCAACTCAACTCAACTGCCGATAGCTTCACTGCCGGCCTTATATTCGCTCATTAATATGCAAATTAAGACGCGATCGAACCTGATGATTTGTTGCGTTTCGAGTTCACACATGCCACCCTTGCCATCACACCACACTTTTCCCTACACTTCCCCCTAATTTCATGCTCACAAACTGGGTAGGGAAACTGGCTCTTTGTCGGATACTCCCCAGCATAAGTGGGGCTACACGGCTAGACACAGCTAGCCCGCGATAACCGGCTAGACACATCTAGTCCACGATAACCAGCCAGATACACAGAAATTAATTTTTACATTTCGCATTTTAAAAATAAGTCGACTGAATCGCATTTTAAGTGGTTTTAACAGCGACGACTTTTTTTGCAAAAACAAAACAAAACAAAAAATCCGACTCGAATTGTACTCTCACCAAAATAACTCTTTCGTTCAAAAACGACACCCTTTTTTCCTTTTCAACACAACACGATTTAATTTTAAATTCCGCATTGAAAAATAACTTTTAAATACATGCAGGTCGTCCGAATTACATTTTAAGTTCTTTTAACAGCGGCGGATTTTTTCAATCACACTAAAATCCGACTCGAATTGTACTTTCATAAAATAATTTTCGTTTAAAAACAACTTTTTTCTTTTCAACACAGGATTTCATTTTAAATTCCTCGTTTAAAAAACGACAACTTTAATGCACACAAGTCGCCCGAATCGCATTTTAAGTTCTTTTAACGGCGACGACGTTTTTTCAGCAAATATAAACGAATTTAGTTCCAAATTCCTCGTTTAAAGAGGGCGACGTTTTAATACATACAAGTAGATCGAATCGCATTCCAACACGTTCATTTGACGACGACAGTTAAAGAAAATCCAACGAATCCCACTAGGAACAACAAACAAATAAAAAGACAAAAAAGTCCGACTCACTTCATCATATCTCGAACTTTCGCCGTTTGACACGACTCATTCAATTCAATATTTAAAGCCGAAATAGCTACTAATAATAAAAAAACTGGACTGGCTTCTTAGCAACATTCGAACATTCTCCGCTCTAACACGTTCCATCCGGTTCTCGAGAACTCAACTCAACTCCACTGCCGACATTTTCACTGCCGGCCTTATATTCGCTCATTAATATGCAAATTAAGACGCGATCGAACCTGATGATTTCTCGCCTCATCAGGTTTCGAGTTCGCACATGTCACCCTTGACAGCCTGCCTCCGTGACTGCCGTCACACCACAATTCTTCCTACAGTATTCACTTTTCAACGTAGGTTCTCAAATCCCTATTGCCAGTGTTTGTGAAAACACTAATCACTTTAATTAGTTTAAAATTTGGTTTACCTTTATGGGTTTTTAAAACCTCGCTACCAGTTGTTGTGGTCTTAGGAAATGGGCCCTAAAAATAGACGTGAACAACAAAATTAGGTAAACAGAATATATTGTACAAAAAAGTAAAATAAAAAGAAATGTCAGTATTTTCAACTGTTTTCATATCGCTTAAGGTCGTGATATTTTCCCACGAGATTATATTTCTCCACAAGATTATTAACGTTTTTTTATGGAATCCAATATTAGTAATTAGATGAGTTTCTGTAGCACTTCATTTGTTTTATAGTAAAAAAAAAATGCATTTTACCAGTAGTGTTGTTTTATTGTTCAACAACACTTTGGATATATATGAAACGATGGTTTAGCAGCAAAACAATATAAAACATATCAAACAAATTAGGGAAATATTTACCAGTAAGACTTTGTTTTACCTCTAAGCACACACGCATTTATATTGAGCCATAACTGATTTTACTAGAAAAATTACAATGAACATTCTGTTGTTGTTAACATGAATGTAATATTAAATGAGTGTTGTTGAGATTTGCTTTTTATAATTCTATATACAAATGCTTTGGTAATATAAACTGACATATATATATATAATATATATATATATATATATATATATATATATATATTTGTGTGTGTGTATGTGTGTGTGTGAAAACAATAGGAGTGGGAAATGAAGTCACAGAACTATATATTGGTGGATATAGATTGGTTCATTTATTCAATAAGGGATTACAATCGATTAAATGGGGGATAGAAGGGACTTTTTATGCCAAAGCATTTCGACGCCTAATGCTTCTCATCAGAAGAGTAGAGAAGATGCTAGGTAACATAGTGCGGATGGGGCGTCTAGCGTTGGATTCATTAGGAACGAAATAGATCAAAACAAATTAAAATTATAGATGATGTTGGGGGGTCGATTTCTAAATAAAGGAGGAGCGATTGAATTGAGCTCGCCTTTTTCCTCTAACGCTCTAAGCTATATATATATATATATATATATATATATATATATATATATATAGTATATATATATATATATATATATATATAGCTTACAAACTGAAGATCAGACTAAAAAGTATATATGCACACACAAACGCATATACATATATTCTATTAAATGTTGTTATTTCATCTACTCCATTTTGTTGCCATAAAATAGTAAACAATAAACTGAAACGTTAGATTAAAACTCCAACAATGTTGTGAATCGACAATGATATCGAAATAATGCACATATCTCTTAAGATATACATGTTTAAAATTACTAATTAATTATTTCTCCGTTTCATTTTTGTTTTTTGCATTTCTTGTTCATTTTCCGTGCTACGTATTTCACTTCATTTATCTATCTATCTATCTATCTATCTATCTATCTATCTATATATCTATCTATCTCTTTCTCTCTCTCTCTCTCTCTCTATATATATATATATATATGTATATGCATATATATATATAGATAGAGAGAGAAAGAGAGAGAGAGAGAGAGAGGAAGAGAAAGAGAGAGAGAGAGGTTCCCAATGCAGAAGTTTTACTGCAGAAATAGATTATCTATATATATAAACGCGAAAATGTATGTATGTATGTATGTATGTATGTATGTATGTATGTGTGTTCGCTTTTTCTGTATGTCAACAAAAGGCTTTTTTTTTAGAGAAGTGGTTGCTCGCTTCACACATTTTGAAAACTTTTTATATCACATATAAATCGTAATATATCACAGTTAACAACGAAGCTCGCCTGTCTATTTAATTTGCCCGATTTCGGGAAGATAAATATTCAATATTTGTCGCTCACCGCATGTGGGTTAGTCTTTTTCCTATAACATCTTGGGGGGGGGCGTTCAGCAGTAAATGAATACTATACCACAGTCAAACTTGACCTCATTAACTCATTAAAACGGGCATCTGCTAAATCCAAGTAGTGAAATAAATTCAAACGTGTTTCCGTTAGCATCTCGCGGTGGGGCAATGATTAACGTCGCGCGTATTTTTTTTTCACAGTTTAATTTACAACTTTGCCTCAACAGTTCGGGTTCGATCCTCATACTTACTTTTGTTTTAACCCCCCCCACACACACACCTCCAAACACCCGGGCAACGCCGGGTACCCCTCGCTAGTATAAAATAAATATGAAAGTTGAATTACCATATTGCGTATTTTCTTTCTATGTCTTAAATTCATATTGAATAAAGAGTACATAGATCATACTAAAAAAGATATGTATTAGTTTTTGTGTTTGCGTCGTAAATGGCCGTTGGCAGCCATTTCTACCCAACCGATTCTGCAAGCATCTATTTAAGCTGTTCATTTATAGAGACTTCTATCGAAAGTGATATGAGCCGATGGTTCGGAATACTTCAATGATTACAACGATTGTATTAATAAGTTACATTACTTTATTATTTGAGCAATACAGATTTATATAATTTTCAAGTCTATAGTTTAGAGATGACAGCTCTCTATATATATCTATATACTATCAGTTAAGACAAATCTTTGTAAATATTTCCATAATATTTTAGTAAGATAGTTTTGCTGAAAACGCATTGATAAATAATTTTCTGAATGTTATTTTGAGAAGTAAACTTGAGGGAAGATAGAGTGCTTCATGCTTTTCTATAGTGTATTACTGAAAATAATTTCTGAAGTTGACATATCGATCAATTCCAATGCAATCTGATATTGATCTGAAGAGAAAACGGATCGAAGCATACGTTTTCAACTGTTATGTGAAAATGATCTTTTGAGATGATAGATCAATTCAAATTATTCCATTGGCTATTGGTAAAAGTGATCTGATAAAAAAGGTCGATCAGGATCTTTCAGAAGGTTATTAGGTAAAGGAGTCTTGAGATAGGACAAAGCGGATCAAACTCTATAAACATACGTTATCGGGATAGAGTATATATCGATCTATACTTTTTTTCCAAAACTACTATTGAGATTGATCAATAGAAAAGTCAGATCGATGCATATGTCATGGGGGTTTTTAGTTAGTAAACTTGACAGATCGATTGCTCTATTTCTAAAACACTATTATGAAAGCGATTTAAAAAGGAAGTAGATCGATTAAAACGTTTCCATACACTGTCGAAAAGTGATCTGGGCAGAAAGTAACTATATCTAACTATATCTAACTATATCATTTCAAAGACTATTAGTGAAGCTGATCTAGAAACATATAAGATCAATCGATATCCTTGTAAAGTACACCGATCTGGAGAGATGAAAGCTCCTTCCACACCTTTCCAAAGGCTATTAATAGAATTGATTTTTCTAGAGGACTGAAGAATCTATATTTTGCCAAAGTGGAAGTGATGCAAGAACGGTGACAAAAATCGAACATGGCAACGACGATTTTTAAAAATAAACGAAAAATAAAATGCATTAGAACGATGTATTCGAGTCTTTTTAAAGTAGAGAAAATTGGAACTTGTTCATATATTATAGTCACAACGTTTCGGCCATTTTGCCCCCCGGTCTTCATCTATAACAACCAAGATGAGGAAGTCAGTCCGACAATCTCAATCAATGAAAAACACCTCATCTCAAAAATGCAGACAATTACTATTTGTTCATCTATATTTAAAATTACAAGCGATGAAAAAATTGCGAGTGAAATTACAGAACCCGATAGGAAGAACTCTATGATATAAATATCAATAAAGCAATGACTGTTAGTATTATTAAGTTGCGTTCATATAATCTGCACGTTTTTCGTTTACAATGCTATGTCGGCGCTGTTACAGTTTTTACTACTATTTCTGGTGACGCAAAATGACGTAAATTGCCGTGGATATCCGAATGAAAACCAGTTAGTGTGAAAATCAAAACGAAATGGCGTTCCAGCAGAAAGATTAACGAAACAATTAAAGCAAGGAAATTTTTATTAAAAATATTTTGTTTGATGAACTTAAATTTAAAAACAAAATTCGGCACTGGTTCAGCACATGAACCAGACACACACCGGACCGTTTTGTTTTAACCAAACTCTAACCTAACATACAGTTAACCTAACAATAACCTACTTCGATTGTATTTAGTAACAGTTATTTGTTTAATATTTGTTTCCCCCCACACTTTCAATCGGAAGTCACCGATTTACGATGTAATCAATTTACAATTTAACTTGTCTGCTTTTCTCACCTTCTGATGTGAATATAAGTGTATCGACATGTATTATTCGCATATGCACATAATGGCATTAGTTCTGCGTTTCTACTTACCCCATAAAGGAACTGATGGCAACTTTCCTAGCATACGAGTTTTACATTGTCAGACCTATGAGGTTTTAGAAGTTCAACCTGTTGTAAGTATTTCTGCCAAATTTTTAGACTTTTTATATGGATCTTAAATTTGTTTGCAAATTTTGAATAAGCAAGGGTTAAGGAGTCAGTAGAAAATGGTCAAGAGAGAAAAAGAACTTTGTAGAGTCATAAAGAACCTGTATTTGAACGGCTTGACTTCATCAGAGATTCGTGATAGCATGCTGAGAATATTTGCAGAGACTGCCGCTCCATATACGACACGTTTTATTTGAGAATTAAAGCATTACACAGAGAGTATTGAAGATGTTCCCAGGTGACAACTTCTAATGAAAAGAAAATCCTGACTATTATCTTGAGATCGTCGAATATCATGCTGTAACGAGGACCTGGAGATACCTACTGAGGGAATAAACAGATTTTTTAAAGAAAAATTGGATTCTAAAAGGTTTCTGCAAAGTGGGTTTCTCGTGTTTTAACAACTGCACAGGAAGGCACAGGATGCACTTCGTCTAAAAAAAATCCTAAACTGTTTGAAGCAAATATAAGATGTTCTTGTTTAATTAATTACTATCTGTAATGAAAACAGGACGAGAGATTCCGTCTAGTAATCTTTTATTCAATAAAGAATCTTGCTACTCGTCTACTTGACAAGCGAAAATGTACAACTTTTATTGCTTGGATTATCAAAAAGGAGATAATACATATTCACAACATTCTTCCCCACCAAATTTCTCATTCATAGGGAAGAAAGTCCCTTAAATGTGCAGCTCCCCACGAGCTCGCAATGGCAATCCATGATTCGGGGTTGGAGTACTCAAACAGGAAGGCTCTTCAATGCGAGCCTCTCTGTGAGCTCTAAAATACCTCACTTCGAAATGTTGCCTTCTCAGAGTAGCAGGCCGTTCCGCGTCAGAGTCAGTCTTTGGATAAACACATTTTTGCGGTGCTAGTCCTTCATCTGTCAGGGGTTAACGTGTTGGTCCATCCGAATTGTCTGATGGAGCCCCAACAAAGACAGTGTCATTAGCCGACGGGTCAGGAGCAATTTCAGTGTCATGATCTTCTGGAGGGGCTTCAGTGTCAGAGGGAGTTGATCTGTCCTTAGGGGTTGTCTTTGGTCCGGCTACGTCTCCGACAGGTGCTATGCCTCTGAGAGACACATTAGACTCTCTACTATTTGCATGTCGTACTAGAGCGTACTGGGGATTCACCTCTATGACTTCTATCTCGTCCGTCAAGGGATCATTCTTGGTGTAACGTGCATGTCATCACAGAAACACAATACCGGTTCGAGAGAGCCAAGATTGAAGTGATACTCCCACCGAACTCCGTCGCTGAAAAAGTAAAAACCGTTCGTGTCAGGTGTCATTTATGGCGGTACACAATAGGGATCGAATAACGTATAATGCGACAGAGAGAAGATTTTCCCAATTATCAATCGAACATCTGTTATTTGATGCAGCCAATTGAACGGTCTTCTAATTGGCCATTACCCTTAGGGTTGTAGGGAGTTGCCCGGCTTATACCCACTCTACGTTTCTGTAGAAATTGTCGAAGCTGCTCTGACATGAAAGAAGCCCCTTGGTTCAAATGTGTATATAGGCAGGAACTCAAAAGACAGCGAATAATAAACAGACATTATATCATTGCAGTAGCTGATATATTTGAGCAAGAGAAGCTGACGTCAAAAGAGAAAGACGATACTTCAATTCTCCACCTCGCCATTTTGTTATTCTTTATTATGCTTGTAGTCTTAGAGTTGAACATAAAAGCAATTGACTTTTGGTCAGTAATAAATTAAAGTGGCGTCTGATCAAGTAATGCCGCCATTTTCTTAATGTCTCTACCATGGCGTAGGCTTCCTTTTCAATTGCAGGGTGTCGTCGTTCAGCCCGTGAGAGGGCCCTTGAAAAAAAAACGGCTACAGGACGATTAGCTTGTCTCAAAGAAGCAGCAATAGCATAGTCTGATGTATCCGTTTCAGCAAACAGAGGAATATTTTGGTCTATTGTTGTAATTGCTGATTTCACAATATCTTTTTTCAGGCACTCAACTTCCGCAACGGCTTGACGGAACAGAGGAAACGTCTCTAATTGTATTCATGGGTGTATCCTTTCTGAGAACGATACAATCCATTAGGAGTAGTGAGCAAACATGCCATAGCACGCTGAAGGGAAGGCCGATTGTGAGGAACAGGCATCTGGAGTAAAGGTTTCAATCAATCTGCGTCCGGAATTATAAAACCTTTGCTTATGGTATACCCCAGTAGGTCTATTTTGCCTAGTCCAAACGAACATTTTCCGTCGTTTAGGGTAAGGTTGTATTTGTCGACGGCGGACATGAAGCGTCTTATATTTTCGTTGTATCTTTTTTATTATGGTCACATACTGTGACGTTTCAATGTACGCAAATGTGCCTTTCAGTTTCTCATTCGTTATGATTTGGTAGACTATCCTTTGGAAGCTGGCTACCCCATTCGTAACGCCAAAATGAATCCTGTGAAATTGCTATAGTCGACCGTTCGCCTCGATAGCTGTGTATAGCTAGTCTCTAGGTCTAATGGCGATCTGATGGTACGCGCTTCTCAGGTCCAGAGTGTTAAACATACGATATCTGGCTATTTCGCCTACGATTTCATATATCCTGGGTAGTAGGAAAGCGCCCAAAAGAGTGAATCTATTTATTGTTCGGGAGTAATTTATTAAGATTCTCTTTTTATGGTTTTGAGAAGTGGTTATTACTACCTGATCCCTTCAGGGTGATTTGCTAGGCTCAATTATATTCTCCTCAAGTAGTTTTTTTTATCTCAGAGTCAATAGATTTTTTTTTTTATAATTATAAGAAAAACGTCTACCTTTTACTGCTATAGGTATGCAGTTTTCGGTTAGGTTTTCGAAAAGTGACGGGTACTGAATGTTTGCTGTCACGAATCCAAAAATTTTCAATGCGAGCAATGAATCGCCAAACGGAATTTTTATCATCCTTATTATTAAGCTAAAAGCTGGGGGTATAAAATCTATTAATTTTCAAGTAACGCGAGCTGTTCTAAAAAATTCTGACATAATGGTTCCCTAAAATATAAAAACTATCTTTATGCGGCATACAAACTATTTGAAAGGGGAAAGAGTTTCTTTTATGATTTTGTTCCTGGATAAGACTTTACGTATTCGACGATTATCAACCACTTGAGAGAGACAAAAACACTTGATAAATCGGTGCCTCACAAATTAAAGGACAACTAAAAGTACCGTTTTTAACTATCATCTTCTCTTCTTGTACGCGACAAGTTTGGGGTCGGATACGTCATGGTGTTTGGAATGTTTTCTAGCCAAGGCACAACGCCGATTGTCCTGTTACAAACTCGTGTAAACAAGATCTATAAAACATTGTTCAAGATGATGTTGTGCTAACCATACAGAATTCAGGTTTCGATAGGGTTACCTTTATGCAAGATAATGCCGCATGTCACAAGGCAAAGGTGGTAATGAGTTACCTTAGCGAGCAAGATTTCGAAATTATGGATTTGGATGTGGGTGAAGTTTCAAGAAGAATGGTCTAAAATTAGTATCGAGGATTGTCAAGAACTGATTCGTTCTTGTAGTCGAAAATGTGCAACTGTCATTGAGAGCAAGGGTTCATTTACTAAATATTGGTTGTACATGAATTTTTTATTGTTTTTGGCTGTTTACATTGTTTTTCTCAATTTTGTCCCTTACTTTTGGACGTTCGTATTTTGAAAATAAATAAATAATCGTTATAATTCCATTTCTATCCTTTGCAAATGATTCAAATTTTAGTATGTTATTATGGATGATTACGATTATCAGTAGTCAAAATTTCAGCTTTTTACACTTGTTATTTCTAACAAATATTAGGTTATAAAATTTTGTCTCTTAGTTTTGGATGTTACTGTATATATATATATATATATATATATATATATATATATATATATATATATATATATATATATATATATATAATTTCTATTAAAGAAAGAGAAAACAAATAAAAACAGTACTAAGAAAGAATGAGGCCCAACATTTTCTTCTAACTCTCTTCTTTTTTTATGCGCATGCGTGAACGAACGGCCGCCATGTTTGAATTTATATTGATATGTGCTTCTTTTATTTTGACGTCAACTATCATAATTAGCTGTTAGATTTCTATCAATCGAGTAGAAATATGCATGTCAATTTAGTCGAGTTCGTTAATTATTAGACTTTTCCAGAAGTTAATGAGGTTATTTCTATTGTTGACTTTCGTTAACAAATAAAGCTATTTGTCTCAACCCACGGCATCGAAAGCGTCATAGCTCCGTTATGGAATCTATCACGTGCAGATTATGTATTTTCTTCAATCTTTTGCTGTTTATATGGCTCAGGATCAAACAACGGAGGGGAAATTCTTAGTTATCGTTGGGTACATTTAAATCACGTTCTTATTATTCGATCACCGAAGTTAAACAACATTAATCAGTACAAAATAGTGTACTAGATGCCTAAGTAAACGATGTATCTGAGAGGACAACAAGTCTCTGCAAAAATAAAATTAAAAGACATGCAAATAAAAAGCATCGTTAAAATTGTGTGCTTGAACACTGATAATCATGTGACCAGGAGAGTTCTTCCATAGCCGACTGAACAAACACAGATAACGTGCTGCATAAGACAGGAGAAGCAGATGCATAAAACGTGAAAGCTTTAAAAAAATTAGGACGTCACCACTTATCAAGGTCAAAAGGCCACTCGAAGAGAACAGTTAACGAATATAAGGTAGTCGGTAGGAAAACACCGGGTTGATTATTAATGGTGGAAATTGATCAAATTTTGATGATTTAAGTAGACTGTTCAACAAAATTTGTCGACATTGGATTTGAAACCGGTCATATTATAGTCAGGCAAGAAGCATTCACGCGATATTGTGTTGCACAGTCGCATAATTCCATGATAAACTACAACAATATTTGCGGAAGAAAACCCGAATAACAAGAAATATTACGTAGGCACGACTTCCTTAGATTTCAAAACCCGATACTATGACCAGAAAAGTACATTCAACAAAAAAAAACACCATATAAAAACAACACTAGCGAATAAATACTGGGAACTCAAAGAAAGCGGACATTCGCCGGTAGTCGAATGGAAAATGATAAGACAAGCTACTACGTGTAGGGACCTAGACGACCCATGTAGATCATGCCTTCATGAAAAAATTGCTATCCTGTACTTTAAAGAACCCCAACATCTATTAAACTGTAGAAGAGAAATAGCAAATAACTGTGTTCACAAAATAAAATTTACTCTAGGATAGCGATACAAAATAGTTTTAAAACTAACAAAAACAATAGAAAATAAACAAATAAATTAAATAAACATGAATATACATAAACGATCACACATATATGTATGTATATATATATATATATGTATATATATATATGTGCATATATGTACGTACACATATATATATATTTATATATAAACTAACAAAAAAACACTAACCTAGTTTTAAAACAGATCGTTTGTCCGATAAAATGCATGCCCATTGGCTGATAGGCTGGGTGCGGTGGATACTAGAAAGCTGATTGGCTAACTAAAATCTCAATAGAAGAGGAGCATATAAAAACGATAAACAGCCACAGAATTCGCGCATAAGCCCGAGGAGTCCTAGAGTGGATGAAACGCGGAATATTCAGTGTAGCTTAATCGCCATATATATTTTATAAATTATATATATATATATATATATTCGCTCTTTGGAAGATCTTGTTTTTAATCCTTCAGGGAGACTAGCCACCCTCCTCACCAAACCAGTCTGGTGGGGGAACCAGTTTACTCGCCGATGACATGAGGCAGGTAGTACTGGGTTACATGATTCCAGTAGCATATGACATGACCTGACAAAAGGGGAATAAACCCTTTTTCGGGGTCAACGGCCAACTAGCACTGTGAGTGTTTATGTTTATGTATGAGTGTGTTGGGGTTGAGAGGGCTCCCGTAAGCCGTGGTGAAGGTAACCTAGGAGAAGCAAATATCTGATTTAAAAAACCATAAGGCGGGAGACCAGTACCCGCATTAAGCTGGTCTGCAGTTTAACTTGTTGTTGGATTTCAACATTTTGAACCGAGAGAGAGAGAGAGAGACTTAGCTGTCGTACAAAGCTAAGACTCTGTAACATCACCTGTGTATAGATACTCCCTCAGATATTTGTCTATAAAAATGGCCCTGTGGCGATGGAAAAGTTGTGACGCGTGAAGGCTTGAAATGCTGGAAGCACGTAATAATTGATCTCAATGACCGTCTTCAGTGTCATGCTTGCTTGAGCGTGTGAATTCACCGGTAGGACTAAAAAAAATCATTTTTGGGCTCATGGACTTTAAGTGTCTGCGGGAATGTCACTCGCCTGACAAGACGTTGCAATCATCTCATATATCCCTCCACATGGCTACACGTCCAATTTTCACGGGAGATTTGTCAACATACAGAATATTCTTGAGGATATTTCAACTCCGAACTCTTATTTTGGATTATTACCTTCATGTCAACTCTTGACTCTTACTTCAGAGTCTTTTTATTGACTTCTTATATTTTGAAAATTTTCTCTTTTTTTCCAGCATGATACCGTTACAGACCCTATTTGGGAATGCCTATTAATATTGCCTATTGCCTTTTTTTCTGTTTATTGTCTACCGTTTACTTTTATCATTTAAACATTCAGATATTTTCCTGTTTCTTATCTGCTTTCCTCATTTGTTTTTCTATTTCTTTTTTTAGAAGTCACATGTACGCTATTTGCTCTCACTACTGATATAGATATTCTTTTTCCTATTATTATACACTTATATGTTTATGCATTTTTCATTTCTAATGTAAATGTTATAAAGCCAGATATTTATTTGTATCTGTATAATTTGGACTTTGCTCCTATTCTGGGGAGGAAAAATTTGCCCTCGAAGTATAGCATGAAGGGGTGCACATTTTTTTGGATAATTTTTTTTATTATTGATCTGACGATATGATAAACTTCTACGTAACTTGTAACTTGACCTTCGTGCCAAGATCAAAGTGTAGTATCTGTTCTTCAGATGCTACACTTCAATTTCTTGTTCTCTGTCAGTGAAGGGGAAATCCTTCACGGCTGAGGCAATTTTTATTTTTTGTTCCTTTTCTCCACGTAAAAACGACCCTGGTGTCTAACTCTGTCCCGTGGGGAGGCATTGTAAATAGGAACTTGTAATTGCTATATTTTTTTTCATAGTAATAATAATAAAAAATATTTTGAATTAACTACGTATTGCTGTTAAAAAAGCAATTTAGTAATTAATACATATTAGCATTATAGCATTATGCCCCATTATTCTAGTGTAATTAAGTTTAGAATATTTGATGTTATAATATAGAGTGAGCCAGAAAAGTTTGTGCTGAGCCCTAACGTAATAAATGTTGAGGCTTGATCAGAAACTAATTATCTCTGATAAGGTCGGCGTTGTTAATAGAGTATGATGTTGAAAGATCTGAAACTTTCTGGTGGTTCAGTCAGACATCGTTGACGACACCCTCCAGCGCTTCATTATGGTGCGTATGTTTGAACATGAGAAAATATTATATTGTCTGTAATTTCATTATTGTTTATTTGTTCTGCCCACTTTATCTATTTATAGCTGTCTTAGACTGTTGAAAGAATCCCGGATGAGGTAAACAACGGGAGAATGGCGAGCAAGGGGCTGAGCGAAACTGAACGATTTTAATATGAAAGAGGGAAAGAGGGAAATAAGGTGAGAGGGAAAGAGAGAAAGAGGGAAAGAGGGTGAGAAAAAGAAAAACAAAAATAAATAAGAAAACGACGGGGAGAGAATGCAAAAAGAAAAAAAAAGAAGAGAGGAAAGAGACGAGGCGTGGAGTATAACACAACAATACATTCTGAAATCATTTGACTTTATGGAAGAAAAAAAAATAAGGGAAAGACCAAAAGGGAGAAAGAGGTAAAACTAGTAAGTACAGATGAGGGAGTTGAGGGTCGCAAAAATGATTCTAGAAGAGGATAGAGATGAAAACATAATGTTTCAACGCAGTTGTTATATATTCTACTAAGACCAATTCAATATTTGCTGCAATAACCATAAATCTCTCCCTCTTGGGCAGACGGAAAAAATGTCTCAGACGCCATACGTTTTGCACTGTCGAAGAAACTCCAGCCACTGTCCCATCGCCACGTATCTATGTTTTTTTTTACAAGTACATCCACAATTTGCATTGACATACTGCACGTGTACACTTGTACAGCATAAATACCCCAAACAACACAACTACCAGTAAAGTAAAGTCTTTCACTGTAAACGTCCCAGGCGCCCCCAAACGTTATACTCTAATAGCTTTTCCCTCTTAGTCATTTGCCTTTAGTATTAAAATACTCTCCCCGCATCCTGCATTACGGATGCAGCTCTTTCAATGCTTACTCCTCAGTGAGTACAAGAAAATAATTTAAAAAAACATATCAATACAAAGAATGTTGGAATGCAAAATGTTTAGAATAAATATTAGTTTATGATTCTTATAAAACGGTTATAAACTAATGTGAAAATTGAGAAAATATATTTAATGTATATAGATTTATATATATATATATATATATATATATATTAAATATGTAATACATTTGTATATATATATTAAATATGTAATTTCTCAATTCATAAATATATACACTAGCTTGACGCTTGGTGTTGCCTGGTCGTATAATACGCTTAAACATGATATTTTATTTATGCAGACTGCGCATGTATTATTATGGATTCAATGTTCAATTGAATATTATATATTACGAGGAATAATTTGCGCAGTGGACTAATTTGCAATATATATATATATATATATATATATATATATATATATATATATATATATATAAAATAATAATGGTAATGTCGTTCATCAAATGCCGTCTGTGTTTAGTTACAAAACCACGTCAGTTGATATTTGGGTATGACGATCTTAAAAATAGACTTTCTTCTCTTATAGATAAAAAGGAATTTTTACATGGTAATATTTGACCGACCAAGTCTACACCGGTGTTACGTCAAATATTCCTATGTAAAAATTCTTTTTATCGATAAGAGAAGAAAGACTAATCTTTCGATCGCATTTTTACAAAACATACATAGGAACAATGCCAAAAATATAAATTACCTTTGTGTGAAAAAAAATAGGCCCAGCTTTTTCGGAAACTATGCTGAAGGAACTCACTATCACAAATTGACTTTTATATAATAGTATATATATATATATATATATATGTATATATATATGTATACATATATATATATATATATATATATATATATATATATAGAGAGAGAGAGAGAGAGAAAGAGAGCGAGAAAGAGATAATAGTAGATAGAAAGAGGGAAAGATCGTAGAGAGAGAAAGAGAGAGATTTAGAAATAGTTATTCACGGATACTTATGCAGTCGTCTGATACTTATCAGGGTGGGTAAGCCTAGCGAGATTTGAAACCAAGAATTTATAACCTGTAGTTCTACCCCTGCGCTAC
Organism: Euprymna scolopes; assembly: GCF_053919585.1. Taxonomy (NCBI): domain Eukaryota; kingdom Metazoa; phylum Mollusca; class Cephalopoda; order Sepiida; family Sepiolidae; genus Euprymna; species Euprymna scolopes. Next base: position 35,930,518 of record NC_136499.1, read on the forward strand.
CACCGACTACGACGGGAATATACTACGTTTTTATGAGTTTTAAATTCTTTGTTTATTTTTACTAGCGATAATTGTTAACCAAAACAAAATGGTTGATTTTAGGAGTCTTAAGCCTATTCTTTAGTTTAAAAAAATCAATGGTAATGTGCTCTAGGGATATATCCTGACTCTAACTCTCTTCCTCATCTTCATCAATGGTCTTTCAAATCACATTTTAAGGTCATTCGCCGACATATATACAGATGACACCACCATCTATGGTAACACTTCAAAGAGCAGCAACGACCAAGATCTCTAAAAATCTTACTCCTCCGACCTTGAGCACGTGGTCCAATGGGGTAAAAAGTGGTTAGTAAATTTCACTGCATCCAAAACCAAGTTTTATATTTTCATCACAAACGCTCTGACCCTCGCATGGCCACATTTAATGTGAATGGCTCTCGTTTCAAAGAGGCAACTTTGGGGACTGACATTAACCCCTGACCTTAAATGGAAGATTTAAATTAAATGTCACCGGAAAAATATTTTGGAAAAAGTTGCTCGGTGCCACTTTCCTGCCTTGGCAGAGTACGAAACTGGCTTCGAAACCTAGTGGAAGAAGCCATTTTCTTCATCCCTGCAAACTCTTTTTTACTTCACCGTTATTTTTAAGAAAAGTACTCGTCTGGGTTTGATTCAATGATCTACCTGCCAACAAATTTTAAAAAAACATTCGTCAAGCTACAACCACTACCAACACGTTCTCCTACACTTTATCAATGCCTAAATCTAAACGCAAATCCCATGGCCAAAGTTTTCCCTAGAACTGCCCTCCCGTGGATCTCTGTTTCACTGACCTGTTTTCCACCTGACTACAACATGGTCCTCTTCAAGACCAATGTGATCAAGTTCTTGCTACACCGTCCCCTTAAATGGTCTAATTCTACCAAATTCTGCCCAATTCCCACCAAAATCTATCACTGAGCTATTGTCACGACAACTACAATATACTTATTAAATATTATCCTCTAGTGGCATGAGGGCCTTAATAAGTGGTGACACACTTACAAAAATACCCCCCCCCAAAAAAAAGCCAGAAGTAGTTCAAATAATTCAAACAATACGAGTGATTGATCCTGATAAAAATGTGTTAAAAAAAATACATAGATTTTTCTGTCATATCCAGGTGAAAACCAAAATTGACTACCTTCTACTTGTGTCAGGAATGGCACTTATAATGTCTGGGAATTCATGTTATTCAATTATACCAGTTCGAAATTATGTTACTTACACATCTGCAACAGAATTTGATCTTTTCAAATACTTTTGTGATACGACTGGTTGTCATCGATGTAGTTCTACTCGAATTTGTTGCTGTCATATCATCAAGTTTAAGGATCTGTAATTGTCTCTATTAGGTATGCGTCTGGAATCAATAAATGTTCGATTCCAGCCCGCTACCATAACGATATGGTTTACTGGGTAGACTGAAAAGGATTTCACTATCTTCATCTGTACATATATAGGGCAAAATATGTGTGTGTGTGTGTGTGTTTGAATGTCTGTTAAAAAATTTCGACACACGCGACGGGTCCTCACGAGATCGGTAACGTTTTGAAGCACGATCCTTCGGACGACAAATATCGAAAAATTAGCCAAAACATTCATTCTTCCACCCTCAACTCGGCAGTTTTTTTTTTACAAGGAGGAGTCGGCTTTTGTGTCGACATTTTCGCAAGTCATCTTCTTCGTTGGATTGACTATGCTTAATTTCAATGCTCTCGACTTCTGCTTGCGTGATGGAGACATCAACTTAGACGTTAGGTTTTTTCCCTCCTTCGCGTTACGGGTTCGAGCCTGCCTGCTTACTACAACTTTTTTAAACACCTCTCCCAACTAGTGTTGTTTTGATCCCCCCTCTCGTTACTACCAATTTTTTATTCGCCTCCCCTGGGTTCCTTACTACACCTCCCCACACCCGAGTAACGCCAGGTACCCCCGCTAGTCCAAAATAAAATTAAAAAAAAAGCACGGTGCTATAACAATTAAAATGTTGTACATTGTAATGATACTAGTTTAAAATATACAGAAGAATATAGCATATATTAAAAAAATAATCACCCGATTCCAGTTAAACAACTACCGTGCAGACATTTTCTTCCCAGCGCGAAAATCTCGAATTTACTCGCTCACTTCATCCTTACAATTCATAGAAAAAAACAAAAACAAAAACAAAGCAAAACAAAACAAAAAAATACTCTGTTGTCTAACTGTCGGGCGAAACTTCCACGAACAGGGTTTTTGCAAGGCCTTCCATTATACGAGAGTTCATAATGATAAAATAGTAGTAGTAGTAGTAATAATAATAATTATAATAATAATAATATAGTAGACACCTATTATATTACTAAATACTTAAGTAGTATCTCTAGTAAGTACTTCTAGATAAAAGGAGCATACGTACATAGATCTAAGTTGTATAGTAGGAAACTAATAAAAGTGTAAATACAAAGGCTGTATCCCTTATAAGATAATCTGGACTCTTCATAACCTGGAAAGGAACAGGTTGATTACATAGATCTTAAACGGTGTGGTAGAAACATACTTGGAAAGTATTCGGGTACAAACATCTAAATTGTATGGAAAACTTAATCATAGGTGTAAATACTTGAACAGTATCTCTAGTAAGATACTCTGGGCACTTTATATATCGGAGAAAACATGGGTCAAAGTACCTGGACCAAAGAACCAAGAAACTAATAACTACGAACAAAGAACTACACTTAACGAGCGATATTAAATAATTGTATGCAGAAAAATAAATAAATAAAATAAATAAAAATAGGGAAAGAAGGAGGAAAGGTCTTCTGAAGGATCAAAGTTGCGTGAACGATGCGATTAAAAGAAATAGAAAATATATTGCGGTGAACTTAATTACTACAGTAAAAAAAAAGCGCCAGAATTACCAATGAGGAGAGCACTGAAATACGCTGAAAGATTGATCCTGCCAATAAGAAACGCCGTCATTCATTTGTATTTTAATGAGAAAATATTGTTTTTTTTAATTTCATTTCTTTTACAAGGAGTATACTCTTTTAATTGGTCTTGAAACATTAGAGACATTGCCAAAGCTGTTGCAAAAGGGCCCTCTCTCTCTCTCTCTCTTTCTACAGTGCTAGTAAATTACTCACACCAGAGAGTATCCTATATTTTTACAAAGCCTAAATTCGAAAATGCATGGAGTATTGTTGCCATATCTGGATTTGTGCATCCACAATTTGTCTTCCCCTCTTAGACAGTGTAAAAAAAGTGTCTCAAATCTAATAGATCCTGCACTATCGGCCAAACACCAACCTCTGCCCCATCACCGCAATGTAGCATTTCTGTCCTTTTTTTTACAAGTACTTTAATAGAATGTGCTTTAATAAACGCACAAAACTTGTTCCCCTCGACGTAAATACCCCGATTTACTTGACAACTATTAAAATCCTGTTATTCTTCAATTCTCTGGACGCCGGAAAGACTGAGTCTTGTTTCTTCCATGAAACTGATAATCTTTGTAATTCCTTTCCCGTTTCTGAGTGTAACGACATGCAGAAGTTTAAATCAAATCTGAACAAAATTCTTGCTGCTCAATTCTTCACAATCCCCTGTCAGTCCCTTGCCTCACAATTGCCAATGTGCTTATTTAAGGGGGAAAAAGAAGTAAAAAAACTTACCTAATAAATAAATTTAATATTGTATGTATCAGTATTTAATATTCATTTGTATTTATTTACTGCTACAAAGTCAATGGTAAATGGCTGTTGCGAGAACGCATATTTTTTTGAAATCGTAATGGAGACTTGTACTCTTTTAGTGAACAATGACAAGTAAAGATCTGTATTACAACTCTTAATGAGTACAAACTACTCGTAACAATAAGCAACCTTGTAAGAAATTCACAAATTCTATTATCCGATAATATTTCAAAGGAATCTAAATAGATTTGCAAAGTAAGAGAAAACCGAAAAAGGAAATAAAAATGAGAAGAGAACGCAAGCAAAGTAGGAGGGCCTCAGAGAGAGAGAGAGAGAGAGAGAGAGAAAGAGAGAGAGAGAAGGGGGAATATAGAAAGGCGAACAAACAGATAAGAACGATAAAGAAAACAAAAAAGAAAAAGAAGGAAAGAGTGATAGAACGGAATAATATTGATTCAGTACATGCGACATTCATTCAACTCTTTGACGTAGCAACATTGTTTTGCACCGAATAACATTTTCTGCTAATAGCCGTTCTTTTGTCTTCGTTTTCATTATGGAAGCAGCAAAGAGCCACAATTAACTTTTTTTATCATGTTTTTGCAAAAAGAAACCAAACTGCCATAGCTATGCAGTTTGGTTTAAAGTAGGCTAGCTGATCATATCGCTTCCGCAGCCGCAAACCATTAATATGAGATATACATCCGTAAAGCACTCACTTGTAGCCCTCGTTAATTAGAAAAGCTTTTAACTTGAGTATCGATTTATATCATTTTGGTTAGGAGCAAAGTGTTTTATCTGTTCTGTTTATAAACTTAATTTTTTCTGTCTTCGTGAAGGAGAAATTCTTTTAGACCGAAGCAATTTTTTTGTCTCAATTCAGAGTGTTCATTTTAATAGAGTTGCATTTTCCTACATTAAAAGTCGACCTTGTGTCTAACTCTTCCTCCGTGGAGTAAATAGGGATTTACATAACAATCTTCAAATATCTTCATATAAAATATTTAGATGCTCCAGCGTAGATAATTTCATTTTACTTTTTATTAATAAGGTATTTTACTCATCAAGGTCAACGGGAACTCGTAGATGAGGTTAATGAAATAAATAGATTATCAAATTAATGAAGCAGAACACTGAAAAGGATGAATAGGACGAATGGAATTTGATAATTTCTATTTACCCGTCCGTTTGGCAAAGTGGTAAACGTGTTAGCTGAGTGACCATCGAGGGATACCAAAGTAAAAAGACACTTTATGATGCTCCCTCTTTGTTAAGGACATAATACTATAAAGTGACGATCAAAGATAAGTGCAGTAATTTAGTGGAAGCAGCCCTTCTGTAACGTTGTCCAGAAACCAACAAGTTTACACACGATCCCCACACGTTGTAGACTCAGTCGCAAATGAGCATAGGAAAAGAATAACTTGACTCTAATTTTTGTAACAACGAAATTTATTTCCACGCTTTCTAGCCACGCGTAACTTCCAAGTCTTTAAGGTGATCGTCTTTTTTATAAACTTTTTCCCCCTACCGGTGACATAATTTTGCATGCATTTGCATACGCGAATCCGCGCCCTCAGGTAGCCATCGACTATTTACTTTTTTCATGAGAATAATCTAAGGTGAGATTATATTGGCATTTGATCTGATGACAAATGGATAGTTTGTAATCGGAAGAGAAGCAGTCCCATAGTAATATGCTTCAAATATGAGGAGTCGTCGCATATAAACTCTTAAAAATGTTCATCTGGCACAAGAAGTTTCAGTTTTCGTAATAAGATGAGGTCTTGCTGTGGATATCTTACAAGAAGGAACATACGGCACAATCAGGTTGATACACCGGTCATCGATAGGTCACCGCGGCTGAGTGGTGGCTTAGGCTTCCATATCCGTCCGTATTTACGGCCTACACCAGCTAAGAGTTTTGTATGGTAGCTCCCGGCTTTATTCATATTTATTACATATCATAATTTATTATATGTAATGTTAGTAATTATACTATATATATATATATATATATATATATATATATACAGTATATATATATATATATATATATATATATATATATATATATATATATATATATATATATATATATATATATTTACTTGATTCTTCCGGCCTTGGCAGACGTGTTTTAAATATTCTCTCCAGTGCTTTTTCTGTGCACATTTGAACTTTTCTTTTTATGATTTTGAACTCATTCTATTTGTGACTTTTTCCAAGGAATTCTGTCTTTTGGATCATTTTGGACCATCTTCCAGGTATGCGATTCCTTTGGAACTTACCTGTTGGATTTGAAGTTTTTAATTCGACCGTGTTTGGATTTTACCATTCTTGGATTTATTACCCTCCACCGGACTATCCATTCATGTGAAATCTTTTTATCATTTTCTCTTTTACCTCCTATTCCCCTTACCTCACCCTTTTTTTAACCAAGTAAGATCTGTGACTTACTTGTGGTTTCATTAAATACTTTTACATGCAAAATCCGATCCCGCATTTTGCTAATTCCTGCCCTCTGATGAGAAGGAGTGTATTTCTTCAAAACTCCGCGGATTAAGGACTATCCACTTATGTTGTGCTTCCTTTTTAAAATTAAATATGTTTTTAACTCTTTTTCAAGATGTCTTTTAACATGTTTTATTAATCATTTGTTCATATATATATATATGTATATATATCTGTGTGTGTTATTTGTTTTTGTTTTTGCGATATGTTTTGAATTAATGCAATTTTTTATGAAAGTGCATTTTTACCTAAATGCGAGTTGAGAAACATTTTCCCTTTAACCAATTTGGTACCCCCACATGGGGAGCGGTATATATATATATATATATATATATATATATATATATATATATATATATATATATATATATTGTTTTTAAAAAATAATTATCCACTGAAACGTGTTTTGTCATCTACGACTCATCAAAGTGGCTCGCTAGATTCAGCCCCTCTGATGAGTCGTAGACGACGAAACACGTGTCAGTGGATAATTATTTTTTAAAAACAACCTTTATATATATATATATATATATATATATATATATATATATATATATATATATATATATATATATATATATATATATATATAGGCTCCTTCTGTCTTTGACAGACTACAGTGGTGTCTGCAGGGGTGCCTGTGCATGAAATCTTTGTAGCAGGATATGCGCAATCTCCAACCACACATCTCCTGAGTCGACATTGTTAAATACCAGTGGTAAGTGAAGTGTATGTACAGGACGACTGAAAACAAATGCCGACGAAAGCGGAGAGCACATATAGCGCTTAGAATTCGCAAATAGTCACCCATCATGTAATAACCAGGATCAACGCTGCTTAACCGGTGATCTGACGAGAACTGGCGTGTCAACGCAATTATGCCGTATATATATATATATATATATATATATATATATATATATATATATATATATATATAGAGAGAGAGAGAGAGAGAGAGAGAGAGAGAACAAACACACAGTTGTATGTGTGTGTTATTATATATCATGAGAAAATTACTAACATTATATGGGAACACCTTCAAAGAAAGCTTCAGACGATTATTCACTTATCACTCATTCATTCAATTCCTAATACAAACCATCTGTAAAAATCAAGGCAAATTAAAACATTTCACATGACTTCATATGATGAAGATTTCCAAATAATACTTAATAACTTTATGATTTCACATATTTATAAATTTGGAGCTGTGCCACATGTTAATCTCCATAAGACTCCTTATTCTCGAAGACAACAACAAAATGGTTTTGGAAGAAATCCAATTCTTCAAGTAGATTAATAAACACATTACCCGATCACTTGAATTATCTTCGATAATATTCCTATTAAAGTTAGAATCGAATTCCCGAACTTTGTAAACATATCGAATTTTATATTCGTACGAATGCCTCTTCGATCAGTTATTCGCGCGTGTTATTGATGTAATGGCAAGAACCATTCTTACATTGGAAAAGAAAAGAAAGATTCTGATAAATTTGGAATGTCTGCACTTTTCTACGTAAACATGTTATAACGAATACTTAGGTAACCTATCTTTTATAGCATCTGGTGCAACCATATCATCTGAAGATATTATCCCTCAGATATGAACGCACCAAACGTTGGTGTTATGTTTTTCTCCTTTGCAAATCTCAATTACGTTATGCAAAACCAAAAACAAAACAATGTTTTCTACAAATTTCATGAATAAACATTTATAGATTTAACGGACTAGAAGCATAAACATTATGTCAAAATGATCCAACCCGAAAAGGGTTCATTTATAATATGAATCTCACCTGTCTGTTTAAATAAATGTATGTTTGTATGTCTGCCTAAAATTTTCGATAGAGGCGACGGATTTTCACCAGATCAGTATCATTTTGAAGCTCGACCCTTCGGACGACAAATATAGAAATATTGGCCAAAACCGTAAATTCCTCTACTCTTAACTCGGCACTTCTCTATAGGGACGGGTCGCTTTTCCGCCGATATTTTCGAAAGTCATCTTGTCTTTTCGATTGTCTAGCCTTAATTTAAATCTATGTCACTTCCGGTTTGGCGATGGGCACAACAGCTAACATTTCCTTTTTCTTTCACTTTCTTTTCCTCCTTTGCGATATGGGTTAGAGTCTACCTACCTACTTCTACATGTTTTTCTTTTACACTCGCAGTTTTCCTATTTTAATTTTTTTTTTGTTTTTTGTCCAACCAACATCCTTCCACACACCTCCATTTTCTTTTCCGCCTTCCTGTCACGGTTTTGAGCCTGCCTACCGCTAAAACTTTTTTTTTTGCTCAACACACACCTTCAAAACCCTGGCAACGCCGGGCAACGCCGGGCAACGCCGGGCAACCAGGCTAGTAAATAAATATTTGAAAATATAAACAACCTGAAGCATAAAATATTTTTCAAAGATTAGCAGATTTGGCCTTAAATAACCCGAAAAGGGTTAACATACTGTAAAATAAATCAACCGAATCACACTCCATGAATAAATATTTGTATAAATATTTGAGAAACATTAAAACTTATTTCCAAAATTACTGGTTTCGGCATTAAATCATTCGAAAAGGGTTGATATGCCGTTGAACAAACAACGAAAACAATCTTCCATAACGAACAAAAACAATATTACTGAAAATGAGACTTTTCTAGTTATGCATAGATTATATACCCGTGTAAACTGTCTCGATCTCTTCTGAACACCCGTATAATCTAATAATATCGAACCACCAGTGGCAATGGATGACAATTGATGTATAACTATAGAAGATAAGATATAGATTTAAATACGTGATGCTGAGATAAACTTGCCGGAATGCGTTGAATAGAATGTGTTGTAAACGATCCATCGAAATAGAGAACTAAGAGCAAAAAAGTGTTTAAAAGTAATGCACTAATTTATGTTGGTGATGTGCCGCAGGCCGATAACAATATAAATATATAGAGTTGTACAATGTAAGAAAAAGTGTATTAGCAAAAGTATGTTACAGCAGTACACGTCATTGTTCTGGAGCCATGACTGCCATAAGTCGCTGATATTTATTTGCTCCCAATCGTAGGAAGATGTGAACACAATATCGAAAGGTGGAGAGCAATATGTATCGCTTCTACAGAAGGAGCATTCTGGGTTTTTAAAATTGCCTAGCCAACCCCGTTGGCATTCATCGGTTGGGGCATCTCAGGTAGTAAGCACTCTTAGTAAATTACTTCACCCGATAGACGGGAAGCAAGGCCTAGAAGAGTGCAGCTCCTTTCACAACCTAGAACTAATGCCTCAGTCCGTCAGATAATAGGCCAGCGAAATGACCTTCTTTCTGTCGGACTGATTATCAAGATAGAAATCTTGGTTGACATGTATTAGCCATCGCAGCAAGTGACTAAATGGATATCGGGAATCGCTGCATATACTTCCTTCCAAGAACAGAAATATGTGACACAAGGTTTGACTGTAGAGAGAGTTAAGACATTAGCCAAATGAATAGCACGAATAACAACCTCGATGTTTAGATATAACTAGTAGGTTTGTTCCAAAAGAAAACCCGTTTATTTTTTAACTAAAAAAAACTACAACGTTGAAAAGCTACTCGTATCATAAAAACGAATCACCTTTTTGCACCAGAATTTATTATCTACATCGTCACCACCATTCTCAATGCACATTTGCCAGCCGCTTTTGGTGCCTCGGTCGTAAAAGTTTGGACCACTCTTCGTCACTCTAAAGTCGTCAAATCCATCTTCTAAGTGTGCAGATATAAACTGAACGAGCGTCATAACTGTTCAACAGGCGCCGATAAATATTGAGCAATTCAATTTTTTCCTGCATGAAGAAATTCAATGACGCATCACTGATTCAAGCTCACGTCAATGACTGCTTTCCAAGTGTCGCATACCGTAAATATCTGTAACAGAAAGATAAATGTATAAATGCAGTCATCAGAAACATGCAATTTGCAATCCCTATGATACATTAAGGCGAAATAAAGAATAGTAGACATTACTTTTGGAACACCTTTTCTATATTTACCATCTCGGGATGAGAAGTGGCGGTTGGTTGGTTGGTGTTTTTGTTTTACGGCATATCAACCCATTTCAGGTTATTTAATGCCGAATCCAAAGATTTTGAAGAAAAAATTTTTTTAATAGAATATATTTGTTTTTTCAAGTCGGTTTTTATTCAACCCATAGTTGGGACCCTTCTTTGACTGTCATGGCTCTTGTGGGCTGCGACGTTGTTTGGCTGTGGAATTTATTATATATATATATATATATATATATATATATATATAAATTTAATAATGACAAATAGTTAGGTACAATGTACGATAAGAATTTCTGTAGAAGGGCAAATTTCAAAGATATCCTTAAATGTTTGCTAAAATGGGAGTGTTTATTTCGGTTGTCGCCGCCGTGTTATTACATGTGTACAAATGAGACACTCATAAATATTAGTCGGTCGTCTTTGTTAGTGAAAAATTGCATGTACTAATCAGTGTGCCAAAAATGTTAGCGCTGTATTCATTGGTGTATGAAAATCTCCCGTCATGCGTGTGGCATTTACCCAGGTTTCTTTGGCTCCAAAAGTCTGGTTATAGTGTATTACATGCACTTGTGTTAGTCTCTGAAAATGAAGGAAGAAAGAGAAAAAAATACCTGTGCGTTTTGGTTTTTATAATACGAACTGTATTTCGGAGTGAATATTTCTTGTGTTTTAATTGGTGGATAGGAACTTGTTGATGTGATGCCTTTGCCAAATTGAAGACATTAGTTGCCGCTGCAGTGACAGAGAATATGCGGATATTGTATTAAACTGTGTTTGCAAACTGTGGAAAGGAAAGACAAAATAACAAATTGAGATCTTTCTGTTCGACCCATGTCCTATTCTCGGGCGTTTGTTGCTTCTATCTTTATATTTCTATGTTTCTCTACTTTTTCTTTATATATCTCTCTGTTTAGGATTAATTCGTATTTAGACTTGTTATTTTTAATGGAATATTCTTGTTACTATTATTTAATTATCGAATTGACTCATCTTTCCTTTGAATGTTAATAAACATAGAAAGCGAGAGGGATGATGGGAGAGAGAAAATTAGAGCAGTAGGAGGAGATTCTTATAGGAAACTTGAATGGAAAACTATAAATTAAGAGTGGTGGGGGGAAAACACGGTTACAAAATTGGACGATGATAGATATACATTTAGATAGAATTGTATCTTTTGCAAATCATGGCTAATTAGAAGAATTAAATGAATGTGTTTCGAAATATTATTACATTGTTAACCACAAATATTCCTTAGCTTTGGTTTCGTTATTATTCATTGTATACATGAAGCTTACATCTCAGCAATCTTATCTTCATAATGTAAATCACATTCATATTTTTCCGCTACTGTAACATTGGTTAATTCTAAAACCATCAAGTTATCCACAAAATCCTAGCCTGCCATAAGTCTCTCCGAACATGATATCGGCCTTTAAACTACTTACAGTAGCCCTAAACATTAACCCCAACGCTAACCCTAAACTTAAGCCCCAATTCTCTAACCCTAACTTTAATACAAGTAGAGTAGAAAGTAATTTTGAGTTTACTATCGGCACCCGCGTAACTCTCGTTTCCCTCATTTTGTCCTTTAGTCCTCACATTTAAGGGAGTTATGTTTCTGACAAAAAGGGAAGGTTTGCCGTGTTCTGGGTCAGAATCTATACCATCTAACACATTTTTGGCAAGTTTTTAACTTTGAAATAGTATTCACTTTTAGCTTTTTACATCAAGTGGCGTCCTGCCTTGTTTCGTAACACTTAACTTTACTCTAAACTCTAAGCCCCTCACCATTACTCTAAACACTAACCTTAATCATAATCATAATCCTAACCGCTAACTCTAACTCTAACTCTAAGCACTAACACTAACCTTAACCCCTTACCCTTATACCTAAGCATAGTCTCTTAAACCTTAGTCCCAATCCCAATCCTAATCCCAATCCCAATCTTAATCCTAATCTTAATCTTAAACACATACCTTAACGTGGTCTTCTATCGTCTTGTTTTCATTGCTGTTTCCCTTCGCCGCATTTCAGGAGAGATTGTCGCTTTTCTCTTTAACTAAGACGAATAAATCTTTTCGCGCATGAAAATTACAAAAGAGACGTTCTTTGAAAAGAATGGGTTAACGCTTAATGTTATGTTATCTAATTATTTACTTCTTAAACTTAATTTTGTAAATAAACGAGATGAGTGACGCAGAGAGACATACATCGAAGTCACATTCACCTAAGATTATCAGTTTTTTTTACGTTGTAGGTTGTGCATCGCTTTGTTTGAGAGACTTATGTGAAAACCTTAGTATTTTTTTTTGCTCAGGAAACGTGACGTCATTCATCATCATTCAACTCCGTACTGTCTTGTAACTCATTTTTCATTCGACCCAGGAAGGATTCTGTTATATAGATACGAGTGTTCATCATGTACTGAATGTGACCCTTGTTAAAGTAAACAGTATCTTAATCGCTATGGCCGCAGTATCCTTAATGTGTAACATTGTCAGCAGTTGACCATTTTATGTTGTGCCAGTCGTGGATGGTGTCATCATACGTGTAGCAGTCATACTTCAGATGTTGCACATTGCGCGTGACTAATGGTTTTGTAGTTTTCTAATCCTGATGTTTTCTTCTGTCCAATCTAGGAAGAGTCTAGAATACTTTACCTTGGACACTCCTCACATAGATTTTGCTTTTATCATATTTCAGTAATTTATTTTCCAATGTTCTTGTTCATTACTTTTAATATGCTATTGTTTGCATCCTAAACTATCAGATACTCATAGGTATAATTTTCGCTATCTATTTTTGGTGAGATTGTTTCATGTCTTATCCTGTTTCAAGTGTTACCTTTAACTTCTCTAAGAGTACACACTTTTCGATTCAAATGTCCTGGCTGAAGATCCTGTTTATGTTTACCAGTGTGACTTTGTTTTGTGCAAATAGCTTATAATTGTCCATATACATGAAGTAGTTTATTCTTTCTCTCGTGTCTGTGATCTATCTGACATTCCATATCATGAGTATTATAAAGATAGACTCTCTGAAAAATGCCTCTGTATTTTTATCGCACTAAGAGATTATTTTTCAGCTGTCATTGCTTTCACTTATTTATCTTATTCAAGTGTTCGTTAAACGAAAGTATTTATGTCGAATAAACTGGATTATAACTTAACATAGTCAATTCGTGCTGTTAATCATTTCGTAAATAGCGCACACATTGTTTTCTTTTGCTATTACAATTGGTGTGTTTGGAAAGAGTATATTAGTTTACGTTACTCTTCTTGCCGATATAGGTCGTTGATATTCTCTAAAGTAAAAAGTGGCAGTAAGTTTCTAGTACACTTTGCACACGTTAGAAATCAGGTTGGTACTCTCGCTTATCAGTGATTCGCGTTATCGGCTTTTCAGTCCAATTTACTCTTCAAACCCAATTATCAGCTGCCGTCTTGTATTTATTGCCATAAGTGTTAGACAATCTTGTCTAACGGATAAACCATCAAAATATGAGAACTGAAATATTAATTAATGCAGGAAAAACAAAATAACATCATATATATATGCACACACGCACATGTACACGCACACGCACACACACACACGCACATACACACACACACACACACATATATAGTGTATCACAAAAGTATGTACATCCATCACATTTCTTCAAATATTTAAGTATATCTCTTCGCGGAACAACACTGAAAAAAGGAGTTTTAGATACAATGAAAAGTAGTCTGTCTGCAGTATATCATTAAGTTAATTTATTTTTTCCTCCAAATAACTCAAAATATAGCCATTTAAAGCTAAATCCCTGGCAACAAAAGTGAGTACACCCCTTCGGAAAAGTTTTCAATACTAAAATACAACATGGCATCTCTCAATATTTTGTGTGGCCAGCATCATTATCCAAAACTGCCTTTACTCTCCTGGGCATGGAATTTACTAGAACTTCACATGTAGCTACTGAAATGCTCTTCCACTCTTCAATTACGCCGTTGCGGAGCTGGCGGATATTTGAGATTTTGTGCAACCCCATCTTCAAATGCCCCAAAGAAGTTCTATTGGGTTCAAGTCTGGTGACATACTTGGCCAGTCTATCACATTTACCCTCAGCCTCTTCAGTAAAGCAGTTGTTGTTTTGGGCCATTGTCATGCTGGAACACTTTTCTCCGGCTGAGTTTCTGGAGGAAAGGGCTCATGCTCTGCTGCAGTATTTGACAGTACATGTTGCAGTTCATGTTTACCACAATGAAATGTAAATCTCCAAAGCCTGCAGCAGTCATGCAGCCCCAAATCATGACATTTCCACCACCATGCTTGACTGTAGGCACGACACACTTATCTTTGTACTCCTCACCTGGTCGCCGCCACACTTGAAAAGTTCTGGAGCGTTAGTTTCTGTGTCAAGAGGTGGATTCAAGAATAATCGAGTTGTAAGCTCTCGGTTAATGAGAATGTGCAAAATTTTAGAAAGGAGAATTTATTGTTTTTGAATCGGGAAATAGAAAGATGTTGTTATATCAATGAGTTTATGATCCAGTTACGAATGGTACAAGCTCAATATCTGTAGAATGTATATATTTCCTTCCGGGCTTGATTGAGGCGATAGAAGGACTTTATATTTAAAGGGAACTACAGGAACTACTTCATCTAAAGATGCTGCAATTTTGATGGTGTTGCTCCTAAGATGAAATGTAGCATTTGATTATGACAAAATGTGTCTAAAATGTCGTTCTAAATGTATATAAGATAATAGATAATAATCTAGACATAATACATGGGTATATTGCATCTGTTGGTGCAAACCTACGGTACTTTGGTCCAGAGGAGAATTTCTGCAATCAATATATATATATATATATATATATATATATACATATATATGCATATATATATATTATCACGTTTTTACCTTAAAATTCGGTGTTCTCCCTTTAAGTTATTCTATACTAAAAAAAATTACTTTTTTCCTTACTTCCTCTTCTGGTTGGTGTTTACTTCCTTTTTGCAACCACTGGCGCCACAGCACACCTCTTTCTTCTTTATCCCACCCATCTCCGGCATCAACATTGTTTTACTCATTTTTACTTTTAGAAAATGTATTTGTTGATATGTTCTATTCCTTTACGAACATTCATTTGATTTCTTTTTCATTTTCCTTGTTGTTATTGTTTTTACATTCTCACATCCATCATTTTTTCTCTTTCAGTTTTTACCCTTTCTCTTTAAATAATAACTGAGGATTATGTGCTAGTCTTCAGAGTCGTTATTTGTAGAATAGTTTATCTGACTGTGAAGCGTAGGTGCGTGCGACAGTACATTAGGTGTGTAGCTATATACATTCTAGCTTCATGATTACAATTGTATGTTGTTGTTGTGATGCATATTTATTGATTATGACATCAAAAACCTTCAAGTAAAAGTAAACTTTTCTATACAAGAGAGTATGTAGTGGGTTAGAAGTGGACACAAAGTAGTAAAGAGGCATACCGATTGTGGCATGTCTTGTTGATTTTTGGGTCAAAGTAAGGTGTATTCTTTTTTTTGGTGTTGGAAATTACTTAATAAGTCAGAAAAAATAATTCAGCCGCATTATTTTATTTCCGTTGCAGATTTTTGGAGCAAAAATTGAGCATGGCTACACTATCTCCTAGGCGACGTTGTGTAAACAATCCAAATTTGTTTTGCTATATTTGCGAGGAATGTACGTTGCAAACCAAGAAAAAATGGATCAGTGAAGTGTGCTTATCTTGCTTACTTCAAAATAATGATGGGTGATCAAGATAAGTCATAGGTACCTTATACTGTATGCAAGCAATGTGTTGAGCATCTTCGAAAGTGGACAAAAAAAAGGATAGAAAGTTACTCCGACTTGGTATTTCAATAGTCTGGCGTTATTTCCATGGCATGTGCTCGTCTGAACTCCAATCTCTGGTCCCCCCTCGCCAATCTTTCACGAAAAACACCCGTCCAGCTGAATCCATTGTGAAACATTTCCCCCACTCTATATCTGTTCCTAAATCAAAACGCGGATTCGATGAACAAAGCTTCTTTCTTAGAACTGCACGCCTGTGGAACTCTGTTCCGTCTGCCTGCTTCCCACCGGACTACAACTTGGATGTCTTCAAGCCCAACGTTAACAAATTCCTAATGAACCGGCCCCTTAAGTAAACACTTCATCAAATCTCCACACTAACGTAATGTACTTGCAATAACCCTTATCCCTGAGTGGCTTCCGGGTCTTGATAAGTGGTGTTCACTGTGTAAAAAAAACAAAAAACAAAAAAACAAACTGAAAACCATTTTAATGACTGCTATTTCTGTGCAGTTAAAACGAAGGGAATCATTAGCAAGAGCAGGAATTCATTGATTTATCCAAAGCTCAAGTTTGTAATTAGGCTAATTCTACACTGCAATGAAATTCCTGTTACTGCGTTTAAAGGTTTGTCCGAATTGGAATGACGTGATTCTGAAGAAGACCAAGCATCTGTTTTGTCCACTAACAGTAGTGAATCTAAATAGTGTGAGCGACGAGCAAGGGAAAAGCTTCCATCAAGACATCAGCGACAGGTAATTGAAATGCCATCAAACGTGCAGACTACTATTAGTCTATCAGGCGAAATGATGCCGAACCCCCTTCCTCATTCTAGAAAATCAGTTAAACGTCAATTTATGTATGATAATGTTTATGCTTAGTATTATATATATATATATATATATATATATATATATATATATATATATACACACACACACATATATATATATGCATATATATACACACACACACGAACACGCGTGCGCGCGCGCACACACACACACACACACACACACATATATATATATATATATATATATATATATCAGAGAGGCGGTAGCACTCTCTATATAGGGATGGCCCGTACACGCCTATATACGCCTACAAAACAAAACTATCCAAATCTCAACTAAAATCAAGTTTCAAAAAGCACATATTCTAACAGAGAAGCGTCTTACGAATCCAGCGAGTGTCAGAACGTCGGTTAAAATGTCAAAAGAGAGCAAAAAAAAAAAGGGTACAAAAATGGCCAATTGTTCTTCTTTCTTCTTTCTTCTTCTGCTTTCTTCTTTCTTTTGAGACGATGCATCTCGGTGTACGAAACGTCTCTGACAACAGTTCAAGCATCAATCGACTGCTCTTTACACGGAAAAGTGCAGTGACCCATCGTTTTTTAGCTAACTCCATAATTAAATAAGATTACGTGTAATAACAAGTTTTAAACACTATATACCCAATGTAGACAGACCACTTCGAACACGGAACTTCTCTCAAAATGGACAGCTCCAAATAATACACCGGATGCTCACAGACGTTCCAGTTTGCCAGTGGCCTATATTTCTTGGACGCTGAATATTTGAGGTGAACGTTAAGGTTTTTTCTTTAAACAGTAACCCACCAGCGTTAATGAAACCACGAAATCTTTATCTCAGTTGATCAAAATTGTTATAAGAGTAACCTATCAGCAAGTACGACGTCAAAAAACAATGTTATAAAAACAAATAATTCTTCAGATTTTGGACTGTAAAATATGTACAAAATGTCAATGCTGTGACCAGGATTCGAACCTAGGTTAGCACGGCCACAACGTGGGGTCCTAACCTCTAGACGATCACGGCTAACACTGACGTCTGTCGCTCTTGGTAGAAAGACACATGACTACTGTCAAACTATTGAAAAATAAGGAGGAAACTTGAAATTCTCACGCATGCGCAAAAATACACTATAGCAACCATTGTTAAATGCAGCTGAATCTCTTCGCTCGCTAAGAAAATTAGATCAGACCAGTTCTTCTAAGAACTCACCAAACGCTAAAGGAAATAAGTTAAATTAACCGCAAAAGAAACTGCAAGAAAGTCATATTCTAAGAACTCACTTGAAGCTGACCGAAAAGAATCAAAATCCAAGCCCTAGCCACAAAAATAACTAGATATTGTGGCTACTATACACAATTTACTAATAAAAACAAGTAAGTTTTCTAAAATAAACTACAATAAATTAACCAAGTAACCTCACACTGTCACTGATTAGGACTTCATATAAAGATAACAACTACACTATTGGTGTATATACCGTTCCACACTTTAACTATTGGTGACGGGGCAGTATCTCAATTCTACGAGAGTTGTCTTGCTATAAGATAAGTGATATTATAGTAAGATACACATAAGTGTTATATGTTTACATTTAATAAAAAATGCCAAAGTCAGCACGTAGTAAAAAAGCTCAGAGAAATATAGACTATGAAAAAAACAAAGTCAAGGTATTATCTGAGCAAAAAGAATACGATCAGAAAAATGCTGAAATAATAAAAATTAAGTATCATGCAAATCCTGAGACAAAGAAGGCTGCCTCACGTGCTGACTCAAAAGCACGGTATAACAGGGATCCCGAGGGGGAAAACTGCCTCACGTGCTCTTTATAACAAAGAACCAGAAAAAAAGAAGGCTGCCTCACGTGCTGACTCAAAAGCACGGTATAACAGGGATTCTGAGGAGAAAAAAGCTGCCTCACGTGCACTTTATAAC
The DNA here is from genome assembly GCF_053919585.1 of Euprymna scolopes. Lineage (NCBI taxonomy): Eukaryota > Metazoa > Mollusca > Cephalopoda > Sepiida > Sepiolidae > Euprymna > Euprymna scolopes. Next base: position 35,949,366 of record NC_136499.1, read on the forward strand.
AAAGAACCAGAAAAAAAGAAGGCTGCCTCACGTGCTCTTTATAACAAAGAATCAGAAAAAAAGAAGGCTGCCTTACGTGCTGACTCAAAAGCACGGTATAACAGGGATTCCGAGGGGAAAAAGCTGCCTCACGTGCTCTTTATAACAAAGAACCAGAAAAAAAGAAGGCTGCCTCACGTGCTGACTCAAAAGCACGGTATAACAGGGATCCCAAGGGGAAAAAAGCTGCCTCATGCACAAACTATTATAAATATAAATATCAAAAACTGCCAAATCTTTGCCAAAACGCCAAAGAATGAACCAAGAAAAATTTAATAGTGAAGGGATGGACATTTTAGAACTTTATAATACTCTAACTGTTTTATCAGAGAGGCGGTAGCACTCTCTATGTAATATAGAACCGATGGAGGACCAAGAGGCAACTCCTAAGGCCCCAAACCCAAAGACCTAAAACCCAGCAGGAAGCGACCTGCTACTAATGGAGGCGGCAATGAGCCGCCTCCTAAAAAAGACAATACTATAATGAATGTAAGTTTAAAAATAAGACTGTAAGTAAAAATACTAATTAACAAGAATAAAAAAGCATTGGAAATGCAAAAGGATATAGGGATGGTATGCCAAAAAGTATACAAACAAGATAGCTATGAATGGCTAGGCACATGAAAATAGAATTGCATCCAAAGTATAGCCCTATAGCTTTTTACAACCATAATGATGGCACGGAATGAAGATTGGAGAAAAGCTATAGGGCTATACTTTGGATGCAATTCTATTTCCATGTGCCTAGCCATTCATAGCTATCTTGTTTGTATACTTTTTGGCATACCATCCCTATATCCTTTTGCTTTTCCAATGCTTTTTTATTCTTGTTAATTATATATATATATATCCAGTTTAATATTTACCAGAAGGGGGAAACAATACATTTTTAACGAAGCTCATACAACAGTGCTCAATACAGAAGTAGTAGAATATCTATATGCGCGCGCGTGTGTTTCTATGTGTCTTTGAATTCTCTTAATTTTATGTTCTTTTCTTTCCCGGTAGCATTTTTCTCTCTCCTATTCCATCAACTTATATGTGAGTCTCTATACTCTTTTCATGTATCGGATTATTTCTGTGATAGCAACATCAACTACATGCATAATAAAACACGCGTTAGACGAATATGGAAACACTATATATATATATATATATATATATATATATCTTCTATAATATAAAGCTGAGCGTCTGTGTGTGTCTGGTCACGAATAGGCTCTCATATGGTTGTCTATTATAAAAATCTGATCCCATATAATGATAGAAGATGTATCGAGACACAGGAATGGGTATGTTTGATCTGGCATAATGATGATTCATTTAAATTGTGGGGTCTGCGTACGCGCCTGGTCCACAAAGTATCGAAATAAACAAGTTTAAAAATTAAAAAAAAAACGTTTGCAAGTGTTTTTGATATAGATGTACATAATAATACTTTGATAAGTATGTTTTAATTTAAATAGGGATGGTATAATAAAATTGTGGGGTATGCGTCGCGCCTGGCCTCTACATAATGGAAATAGGCACAAACTTTTTATCTATGTATGTAATTATACTTTGGTAATTATGTTTCAGTTTGAAGAAATATGGTATACTAAAATTATGGGGTGTTTGTTCGCGCCTGACCTCCATACAAATGAAATATGTCACAAAGTTTAACAAGGTTTTTTAATATAGATCCACAGAATATTGTGATAAGTGTTTCAGTGTGAACAGGTATGGTATAATAAATTATGGGGTTTATCTATTTTATTTTTACTTTCATCATATTTTGCTTTTGTTTTGATACCCCCAAATTCAACCCAAATTTACAACCCTTCCTTTTCATAACCTATCATACTTTCATAAATCAGAGTCCATTTTCTGTAGGCTGTTTTTGCACCCAGTCAACGACGAGTACTTTTGCTAGTATATATATATATATATATATATATATATATATATATATATATATATATATATATAGTAAGTTTTGAAAATATATATGGCAATGAAGTTACACAGAATTTTCCGCATTTTATCCTCGTGTGTATTCATCAGGGCGATTCGTGGAATTTTTGTGGCTTAGTTTTTTTTATATATCTACATGATGCTGAGTTTGTTAGTAAGCCAATCAGATTCTTAGTTACTCGCACATCCATTTATTTTAATCAATGAGCATGCGCACACCTTTTCCTTGTTGTTTTAAAGAGTTTTTTTTTCATTTCTTTGTCATGGGAGATAGCTTGGTTTTAATTTGTATGTTTATTCACATTTTATATTGTACTAGAGTATCTGTTATGTTTCTAATTATTATTGTGATAATTGTGATTAATACTTCTGTTATTGCTGTGTTTGTTACTAAATAGTAGTGGAGGTAGTTCCTCATTATTCTCTGTTTTCCTAATGCAAAGTTTATATTTGTGCAAACATAGGTTTTTACTAGCTTTACTTAAGTATCGTGCAACAGTTGAAGAAAATACTGAAAATGTCTACATAAAAATTTATGTAAATGCATGATAATAATAATAATAATAATAATAATAATAATAATAATAATAATAATAATAATATATGCGTGTGTACGTATATGTGGAGGATTCCTGTGTACAGGCAAATAGACAGTGTCGTATTTCAGTGCACAAAACTGATGAATCTGTTTTAATCTTACTGATTGCCAGCATCTTCAAAAAAGGTGATGTATATTTATCACGCCTTACTTTACTCAAGAGGAATCATCCAAACAATTTCTGTCCACTACTATCCATCACTTTTCGACACGTCCTACCAGCTGCCCGCTACAACCCGTATTGTTTACCTTTCTTAACTGTTGCCGGTGTCAAAACATTCACCCATACATATGTTTATTTGACGCTGAATAGATTTGAATGTATTTAAATGTCCTATCAGTTACTCTGACTTTTCCCGTTTCAGATAAGCAACGATCACGATTTCATCAAACACGCCATATTTTTTGTTGACATCATGGCCGCGTTTAGTGGTTCGTTTACGAGGATGCATATTCCTGTTGCTTTCACGCAGCAAAGAGATTAGAAAGCAGTGCAGATAGTTATGGATCAAAAGAATGTAGTACTCTCATCAGAATTAGTAGATTATAAAATAATATAAATTATAAAATAATATATAATATAAAATAATATGATTATAAAATAATATATAATATTAAATAATATGATTATAAAATAATATTAGTAATTGTCTATATTTTTGAGATGAGGTGTTTTCATTGATTGAGATTGTCGGACTGACTTCCTCATCCTGGTTGTTATAGTCACAATGTTTCGGTCGTTTTGCCCTCCGGCCTTCATCAGGTGTTTTGTATCGAACTGGGGAACCGTTTGTTAGGAGTCTCGAACCCAACTCTTTATTATTATTATTATTATTATTATTATTATTATTATTATGGGGATACCGTGTTCGGACTCCAGCTAGGCTCTGGGACATAGTTGCTGATTCTTTGTTTTGAATGTTACTCTTCACTGCCTTCGTTCAGGATTAAACTCAGCACCTTTGGGTAACTGTAAACTTTGATACAACGTCTAGGACCACTCGGCCATATGTCACTAGGACAATTCTTAGTTGGTTTTTGTTAATGTTAAACCTATGTTGTTATTCAAGGTTTTCTCTCTCTATGTGAGGTGTCCAAATTGCATTCAGCTCTATGCTTGGTTTGCTCAGTAGGTTGTTATGTCCAATCATGTGAGCTGTTTCCTTAAGTTTTCTCACTTTCCAGTGGGTCTCTCTGTTTATTATTTTTACTTCATCCCATAGGGGGCGAAGGTCCCCCCCTCTCCATCCAGACATGCTTGGCTATACCCGATTTTTCCGTCTCCCCTTTCGTTGCCGCTTTTGTTCTTCCACCCTTACTTTAAGGGGGCGGCATGTTTCACCCTTGTAAACCTTTCTGTAACTGCATGGGATGAAGTATATGCAGTTCTTGGTCATGTTCTCCTCAATGCAGGTCTTCACTCGTACCAGGTATCGTCTAAGTGTTGACTCGCTCTTGAATACCGTCCTGATGTTGTAGGGGGCACATATTCTCTGAATCTTTTCGGAGATGCCTCATATGTATGGTAGGCAGACAGTTGGTGGTTTTTGGGGTATTAATACGTCTGGTGGATAGTATGCTATCGGGGTAGTTCTTACGATGGAGGGTATTCTTCAACCTGACTATTTCTTGGTGGTATGTAATGGTGTCGCTACTTATTGTCTCTGCTCGAAGTTTTAGGCAGCGTGCGATTCCATGTTTGATACTGTATGGGTGATGGGAGTTGAAGTTAAAGTATTGTCCGGTGAAGGTAGGCTTGCGATATACGGATGTCTTAACCCCATGCTCTGTGCGTGATATGAGTATATCAAGGATGGCCAGTTGGTTATCCTTTTCTTTCTCCATTATGAACTATATCGATGGTCTTATTGGGTTCACATGGTCTGGGAGAGCCTGAATGTCTTCCAGATGGAGCCAGAGTATGAAGATGTCATCAAGTATCGTAGCCACATGGCTGGTTTTAAGCCTAGCTGGAGTCCGAACACGGCACCCCCGTAATAATAATAAAGGGTTGGGTTCGAGACTCCTAACAAACGGTTCCCCAGTTCGATACAAAACACCTGATGAAGGCCGGAGGGCAAAACGACAGAAACGTTATGACTATAACAACCAAGATGAGAAAGTCAGTCCGACAATCTCAATAAATAAAATAATATGATTATGACATAATATGATTATAAAATTATAGATTATAAAATGATGAACCGTTCCATATACATTTACAAATTTACCGAATTTCCATTACTAACGATTACTCTGTTGTCCAGTTTCTACTGCACACTCTTTAACCCTTATCCTCGAGTGGCCTCTTGGCCTTGATAAGTGGTATGTAAAAAAAATATCGAAAATATCATTAATCAATGTGGACATAAACAACGATTGTAAAGTCACCCGCGATACTCACCTCTCTCTTACTGTCATACTCTCCCTTATATATATATATATATATATATATATATATATATATATATATATATATATATATATATATATATATATTTCTGTGGAAATATGATTTTCCAATTATATTTCGCCTTTTATTTATACCAATCCTTAATTTATGAAGTTCAATGTAATTACAGAGCATCTAACAAACAAATGTAAAAGTCTATATTCCAAATTTCATTATGGTGACTAACTTTACAGTTTATTCCTTTAATTACATTCACATAGTTTGACAACTGTTTCCTAGCGCAAAATCATTCATTTAATTGTTATATCAATCGATGAATCTATTTTGGACTTATGTCATCAGAAGAAATACTAACTATCAATTCTTTTAAAATGAAAATAAAATGCATTTGGGCATTATTAGAAAATTCGACAATTGGAAGAGAAGATGCAATTACTTTTTATTTCATCTATTTTACACCATTTAAAATTTTCAAGTAAAGTCACTATAACATTAATCATCAAATACTATTTTTAGAACCTATTTAATAAATTAAAATAATAAATTATTTTATGATTAGTGTACTTTTAAACACAAATACTAGTGGAAATATGATTTATTCAAATGTAAAAAATGTACTAATCAATTTAACAAGCTTGGAAATGATTATTTATACTTGATTATTAATACTTGATTATTAATACTTGATTATTAATACTTGATCGAAGAATATCTATATAACACAATTAAAGATGGAAACGACAAAAGAAAAAAAGGAAAAGAAAAAGATAAAAAAGGTTATTTTTAGAGTAAAACTTTCAAAATAATTAAATATAAATAAATAAAATAAACATGAATAAAAAATAGTAATTAAGTAAATTAGGTCAAATATTAAGCTGATAACGTTATAGATATGTAATAACTAAAATGAAAAAATATTCATGCATATAAATTAAATTAAAATCAAATCAAAATCAAATTGAAGAAAATATGCAAATTAACTAATGAATATTTAATAGATTAAAGTAAGATATATGTCGATAAAAATCACAATGAAATATTATTAATACAAAAGAACGGTTATATATAAGTATATACATATATGTGTATATATATAAATGTATATATATATATATATATATATATATATATATATATATGGTTGATTCTCTCATCGAAGACGATGAATGAGGATTCAGTATGCAATCTTCAGCAGCTCCTAAGCTCTGTGACACCACATGTATAATTGCAATCCTGTAGACATCCGGCACACTCCTCCGCAGATGGTGAACTTTCATATGCTCGTCGGTCAAAGATGCCTTTTCCAGTGAACAGATAACCCTGCTTTGCTGCGTGCTCTGAAACCACAACCGCATAATATTCATTTTTAGGTGGATTTTTCTTGTGTTTTGCCTTCATATTTGCACGAATGGGGTCCCTATGTTCAAATTCTTTGGTTCCCAGGAAATACATCTTACTCCATTCTCTGCGATCCCCTGCTGCACTCTCCCAGGAACTTAGAGAAATTCCACAACATTTCAGGTTGTCTTTTAGTTTATCTTTGTAACGAAGCAGGGGCCGGCCTATTGAAAGGCAAGAATTTGTCAGTTGCCTCTAAAAAAGTTGCCTAGGAACTCTTGAGTCATGCATTCTCACAAGATGACCCGACCACTGCATTTGTATCCTGATCAAAAATGATTCAATACCAGTGATTTCACATCTCTCCAGTAATTCACTATTCGGAACACGATCCTGCCATCCAACATTGCAAATAAAACGCAGGCATCTCATATGGAAGGAGTCAAGCTGATTTATATGCTTGCGGTACAAGGCCACGTTTCGGCATCATACAGAAAAGTAGACAGAACAACAGATTTGTAGACTACCACTTTTACTTTTAGAAACACATCGTGACTGTTCCAGAGTCTGTGTCGACACCTACAAATACCTCACTAGCTTTATTAATTCTACATTGGATGTCCTTTTCAAATTTAGCATCATCAGACACAGTAGAGCCGAGGTATGTAAAAGAAGATATTGTTTTCAAATCTTCACCATCAACATATACAACTAGTTGTGAAGAGGATGTGGCATTTGGTTTTGGCTGGTGAATAATTTCAGTCTTTTATGCTAATTGTAAGACCGAAGGCATTACATGCACCAGAAAAGCTATTGAGGATGCACTGCATGTCATCAAGACTATGGGTGACAAGAGCACAGTCATCAGTATAAAGGAGGTCAAGAACAGTCTGCACAGAAGTCTTGGTTTTTGGCCCTGAACCGTTGCTGGTTAAATAATCTTCTACTTGATCGATACTCAACACCTATGCCTCCTGAGGTGTTCCTGAAAGCTGTCTGAAGCATCACCGAAAAGAAAAGAGCAAATAGGATCAGAGCAAGGACACATCCTTGCTTAGTTCCATTTGACACTTCATATAGTTCACTTTGTTCATAGGCAGATCGTACTGTGAAAGGAGACAATCACATCCAACATCTTGTCCGGAATACCAAGCCTCCTCAAAACAGTCCACAAGGCATACATAGAGAGGTATCTAATGCCTTTGTGAGGTCAACGAATGTGACAAACAAGTCATTATTCTGTTCTCTCGCTTTCTCTTATAGTTGCCGAAGGCTGAAGATCATGTTCACAGTGCCTCTTCCTGCCCTATAACCACACTGGGTTTCTGGGAGCACAGTTTTACAGATTGAACCATTGAGTCCGTTTAGGATTACACGAAATTGAATAAAAAAATAAAAAAAACACGAGCTAGAATCTTACCAGCAACAGACAAAAGAGAAATTCCTCTATGGTTATCACACTCACACTTATTTCCTTTGTGCTTAAACAGGTGAATAATTGACGCGTCTTTGAACTGCTGTGGCACGGTACCAAGTTCCCATATTAATGAAAACAGGCCACTTAGTTTCCTGATTAACAGTTGGCTTCCACATTTGTATATTTCTGCAGTTATGCCGTCATCACCAGGAGCCTTACCATTTGAAAGTTGCTTTACAGCCCATTCAATCTCCAACATGGATGGAGTATCAGCAAGCGCCTCGATGGTTGGCCTCTGAGGAATACCGTCAATCACTCCTCGATTCACTGTCGATTCTTTGTTTAAAACATTTGTAAAGTGTTCAGCCCACGCTTAGTAATTTCTTTCTTATCAGTGAGGAGAATGCCATCCAACGAAGATATTGGAGATGTCCCCCTTAAATGGAACCAAACACCCCCTTGAGGTCTTGGTAAAATGATTTAAAATCGCACCTATCCACCTATCTGCCGCATCTTGTAAGGCCTCAGCTTTCTGCTCACACCAGTTTTGTTTCATTTTCCGGAGCCGAGATTGTGCCAACCTTTTGGCCATTCTGAAAGCCTTGTATTTCACTGAAGAATTTTTGTAAGTAATCCATACTTGATGGGTTTGATGCATGTTATTGAGCAGTGGGACAATAGTTGGATCATTTTCATCAAACAATCTTGGTTTTTCCTTCGAACATATCCTAATGACTCTTTGGCATAATTATACACTGCAGTTTTAAACTTTCTCCAAGATGCCTCAATATCATTCCCACATACAACGGAGGCCAGCTTTTCATCAGTAGCCTTTTGAAATGAGTGCATTATCTCCTTAACCTTCAACTTGCCTACATCAATTCTCTTGGTTGAAGAATTACGTTGGTTTCGAACAGTGCGCTTGATTTTCATCCTGACTGTGGAGCAGATCAATTTATGGTCTGATCAACATTCCCCGATGCTGTAAGGGGTATAGCGGGCTCTGGGTAGAGGTAGTACCTTTAAATCTCTGGCTGCTGCACCCAATAGGGTGGACAGAGATCACTGGTCCTCACGCATATCCTAAATCTCTCACTTGCTAGCTCCAACAGCTATACCCTGGGCACTGGTCTCAGCAGGCCTGCTAAACCTTGTGAGGGGACGGTGTTGGTATAGCATCGTTAAGCAATGTGTCCACTAAACTGAACTAACATTTAGAGTCAAGGACCAAGAAATAGCTGGTATGGTACTCAGCTGCATAGAAATATATATGTATATATATATATATATATATATGAAATGTGTCAATCGTTTTATTGCAGATTAGTAAATATCAATATTTCACTAAATATACGTCACAAAAAAAAATATTTAATGATTTTGACCATCTTAACATTTATTCCTTTAATTCAGTTGACTTATACAATTCCATTGCAGGTGCTCGTCTGAACTCCAATCTCTGGTCCCCCCTCGCCAATCTTTCACGAAAAACACCCGTCTAGCTGAATCCACCGTGAAAAATTTCCCACACTCTATATCTCTGCCTAAATTAAAACGTGGATTCCATGAACAAAGATTCTTTCTTAGAATTGCACGCCTGTGGAACTCTGTTCCGTCTGCCTGCTTCCCACCTGACTACAACTTGGATGTCTTCAAGTCCAACGTTAACAAATTCCTAATGAACCGGCCCCTTAAGTAAACACTTCATCAAATCTCCACACTAACGCAATGTACTTGCAATAACCCTTATCCCTGAGTGGCTTCCGGGCCTTGATAAGTGGTGATCACTGTGTAAAAAAAAAAAAATGAAAATTGTATCATCAAATGTTTGGGTTTCGGTTGACGTCCCTACGAATTTTCCGAATATCACGATGTGAGAGGTTTCTTCTGGTGCCTTAGTCCACTTTGGATTTGTGTTGGCGTTGTTCAAGAATGAAGCCAAAGTTCTTGGATCCCTTCCCAGCTCCATAGCTAAATCTTTGATGAACAATTCTTCTGCGAGTCCAGCAACAATCCTTTCCTTTTCGATGACTGTTAATCGCCCTCCTTTTTTTTTTGGCATTTCAAAAGACCTGCAATAAAGCGATGGACAGTGGAAATTTAACGATAAATAATAAAATGTCATAACTTATTAAATATCGCATGAATTTGAATAAATGTTTGGATATAACTAACCTAAAAACAGTCGTTTGATGATATAATTTTCATTTTGTTGTGACGTATATTTAGGGAAATATTGATATTTTACAAATCTGCAATGAAGCGATTGACGCAATTTATATATCAAATAAAGTTATATATAAAAGAATTACGTATAAAATACAAAACAAATTTAGTATGTGATTTAATTTTAATATCTTAGTATACAATTAAAAATTATAATAATTTGGATATATTTGAATTCTATAAATTGGAGTGGTTGAAATATAATTACTAAAGGATAACTAATAGACACACCAACTAATTGTTGATTTAAATATAATTTAACATAGATTATTCATAAATAAAAACTTATAAATATAGATAAATTCATATTGAAATGCTTTAAATGTTAATATTTAATTTAAATAAATAAGACAATTAATTCATTATACAAATTTAATAAATAAATATAATAAATAAAAAAGTAGATAAACGCATTATTTATCATCATAATAAAAATCGTTAAATATGATTAGGTTTTATAAAGGGAAGTAAATAATTTACAGGTACAATTGAATTATCAATTTTTGTTTTAAAACTACTTAAAATGAAGGGATTTTTTTTATTTCAATTAAGTAAAATTTATTAAAAATAATTACGTGAAAAAATTAAAATTTATGTAATAATACATTTAAGTAAAACAGTAATAAAACTGAATGATATATATGGGTATAAAATTTCGATAAAATCTACAATTCTTTCAAACAGAAATAAAAAATAATAGAAATATATTCTGTAATTAGTGCTCTATATAATTAAATAAATATATAGACGATTATCATATATATTACAATTATTAATATTATCGAAGTAAATATATATATATATATATATCGATTAATTATAAATAATTAATTAATAGCATATTAAATAACATATTTTTCTAGTAGAGTATATCAAAAGTAATGCAATTTATTAATACGGAAATAACAATGTTAGTGGCTTTACTTGAAAAATAAAAGGTCATTGCAACTTCTCTTCTCAATTTTCGGATTTTTATTTTTATTTTAATAGATTGATAGTTGGCATTTCTCTCTGAGGAGCTAAGGGCAGAATAAATTCATTGATTGATATGATAATTAAATGAATGATTTTGCGCAATAAAACAGTTGCTGTCAAGAATTGTGAATGTCAACATTTTTAAAAGAATAAATTGCAAGATTGTCAACATCATGAAATTTTAAATATAGACATTTTCATTTGCTTACACACACACACACACACATATATATATATAGTCATCGGCATGCATTCTTGTTTCGTTGTATCACAACTCATCAGTGTCGCTAGAATCGCACATCTCCCAAGCCAAGGATCGAACCTAAAACCGTCGTGGCTACAGTCGGCAGTTCTCCCACTCGACCACGGAAGCGATACCCGCAAATGATCTGTCCGAATGTCTATTTAAATAAACATCCGTCCACCACTTTTATATATATATATATATATATATATATATATATATATATATATATACATATATATATATACACATATATATACATATATATATACATATATATATATATATATATATATATATATATATATAATGACTGGAAACAATGCTGATATAAGCGGAGAGCATACACAACCCCAGGAATTCCCAAATGGTCACCCATTATTTTATTAACCAGGTTCAATGTTGCTTACCTTCGATGATATGACGGAGACCGGTGTATCAACGTGATTATACCATACATAAAATAACATTACATATATAAATACATATTCACATAATTAGTTTTAGTAATAGTGCGTAGTCTACTAGCTGAGACAGGTTCATCACAGATTAAAATGCAGATTGAATTTTCGTCTATTCGTGTTTTAAAAATCGAATCCATTTCACACGCTTGCATTGGCAGGGAGATATAATATTATCAGACTTTGGTTAACCCGAATTGAATTGTCCAAACAATTCAGATCAGCCATTGTCTATCACTTTTTTAACATGATTTCCTAATATTGTGTACTTGTCTCGCTTATACCGGTGCCAAAACATATCACTACCGCCTTTTCGATTATTATATTTTATTGCGTATATTCTTTTCTTTTCTCCCAATTACTTTACTTTACAGTCTTCTGAAATAACAGTCACGACTTTACAAAAATCGAAGCAAAACTTTACGTGGGCGCCATGTTTTTTTCTCCCACTGACGTAATCATGATATTTTGTATTGAAGTAACATTATTATATTAATCTCTAACGCAACAGGCAAGAAGGCGGGAAATAGAATTTTTAAAAAATAATAAAAATAACACTATGTTAAATTTAATTCCGTTTGGTTGTTTTCTTTTACGGCATATCAACACTTTTCTGATTATTTATAACATCTGAGTATTTTGGTAAAGATTTTATGCTTCAGTTATTTTATATCTCCAAACATTTATTTATGATTTTTAGTTTTTCTTATAATTTATGTAACAGAGCGCGAGCGCGCGTATGCAAATGCATGCAAAATGACGTCACCGGTGAAGAAAAAGACTATAAAAATAAGGAAGATCACGTTAGAAAAGGCGATCACGTTAGAGACGTAGATGACGTTCGAGAGCACGTTCTGAGAAAGATGATCACATGAGGGACGTCACAATAGTAGCGAGAGGATTAAAAGTTGTTTTACAATATAAAAGTGGGTTGAAGTGATTTTCTATTCATTGTCTACTTTCCGAATGCGACTACAACGTGTTGGTTCCCAGACAACGTTCTATTTACTGTGCTTAAAATACTTTACATCTTCAAATATATTTATGACGTTTGGTTTGATTGCTATGCTTTAAGGCAAATCAATATTTTGGCTTAATTAATGCTGAATCGATTAATTTTTGTACAAAAGTTATGTTTCAAATTCTTTATATCTTCAAATCTATATTTATGGGGTTCGGTTTGGTTGTTTTGTTTTACGGCATGTAAGACCGTTTCGGTTCAGTCATTTTTGTGAAAGTATTTGTGCTTCAAATTAGTCATATATTTAAATATTCTTTTATTGTATTTGATTTTGTTGTTATCTAGAGAATAATTGTTTTGTTTTTTAGAACTGCAGAACATGATTGACTTTTTTGCAAATGGAAAAAAGAACCTTATGTGCTTTGTTCATTTTAGATTAGGAAGCCGGTATCGATACGCAGCCTTACCTTGTAGCATCGGAAATTACATTAAAATACAACAACAACAACAGCAACTACTACTACTACTACTACTACTACTACTACTACTACTACTAATAATAATAATAATCATAATAATCCAGAAATCCTATAAAGTGATCAAGGCGCAGCTGGTACCTCATAGAATCGTCATAAACGGTCAACATGGTTGAAACACACAAAGTTGTATAGGACCAGACAAACCTTCACTTGGGCGTGCGGGGAGTATTGGAATCCTTGGGACGCTTATGTTTACCCAATTTTCAGAAAAAATAAACTAACGGTGCTAGTGAATAATCAATGGTAAAAGACTGTTGCAATAATGCAAACTGTTTTTTAACGGCTGTCGCAATAGGCAAGTAATGCTGGAAATCTACAATAATTTTCATTTGACTCTAGGAAATATCTTTGGTTATTTTTTTTTTTTTTTGTAATTAAGTATTCTTAATGGCTTATACGAGGACGTCCAGTTAAAAAAACAGGATAATCTTATATATAAAAGGCTATATGCCTGTCTGTCTCCATATTTTCAAATTCTACCCCTCCCCCCCCCCGAAACTAAAAGTCGCAGAGCAGCGCTAGGGGCCTCAAATGATTAGATTTTTACGGACCGTTCTTTTATGGGTAATTAGCCGATTAAAATAGTTTTAAGGATTCAAAAAAAGGTCAAAATTGAAAAAATCGTTATACATTTTGTACATTCATCTTAGTTTATTTAAATTTTTTATTTTTAATGAGTTCATATGTGTGCCACCTTGATATAGTGATAACGTCACCAGCTTTAAATGCTATAGCTTTGCTTTCGGTTTCGGTTATAGCTGATGCCACCCAAATACGTTTTTTTACTTTTGAAATCACGACTCTATAATAATATATACGAAATATGAACAGTTAAAATATCATATTTAACCGTATTTTACGCCCGTGCTAAGCCCCGTCCCGCTAGTCTCTACTATTATATAAAAATCCCTTTGTGTGTGTGTGTGAGTTCCTTCCTCATAGATTCCGAAACGACTGAGCCTATCTTTTGCTAATTTCACACAAAGCTAATTTATATGTCTGGCAGTGTTCCTAGATATGTTTTGTACTGAAATTAACCTGATCTGTATCGAAAATCGAAAAGACCGGATCTTAAAAATAGTTTTCCTCTTATAGATAAAATAATATTTTTACAGGGGGATATTTTAAGTTACACCAGCAAAGAGAAGTAATAAAATTTCAGCACATCGTTTCTTCCTAAAAAATAAACCCCACAAATTTATTATAATCTGGAGATATAACTTATTGGTAGAGCATTCGATTACAGATCAAATAAACTCCTGTTAAATCCCGAGTGCACCTCACCATTTAATTTTAATTTTTTCTTATTAATGAGTTCAATTTACGATAAACGACTAGATACCATTTAAAATCGCTGCAAAACATTTCTCCGTTGCATATTTTAAAACTAAACAATTATCAGATTACCAATACATTCATCGTCAAAACCAAATATCAGCTGGCGTGATATTGTAAATAAACACCCACGGAATTTGATGAACGCTATTATCATTAGTATTTTTTAATTTTTTTACGAATTAGTACACCGGCCAAATAATTCCTCATAATATATTAAAAAATCAATAGAGGATTGATTCTATAATATAACATACGCAATCTGCATAAATTAAAATATCATGTTTAAGCGCATTGTATGGCCGGGCAACGCATGGCTGCCAACTACTACTACTACTACTACTACTACTACTACTAATAATAATAATAATAATAAAGTACTAGGATTGCGGCCAAAGAATCAACTACGTTAAACCAAAAGAATGCTGAAAGTGGGAAACACCAAGCAACTGCAGACCGATAACAGGTTTACCAATCATGTATAAAAGTTAACAGAAAAAAGTGAGCCAAGAGATCCACTACACCTTAAACACTCGTGTTATGTGGCAGGGGACATTTTTAAGGGGTATGCGGAGATTATATTGGGCCAATAAATATAACGATGATGATGAGAGGGAGACATTTATACAGATCTGTTGATTCATATAACATATATTAGTTAGGAGAGAGGGTGATAGATGCACGGTTCTTGTATTTCTTATAACACATATGGAGAGGAGGAGAGATACACATTCTTGGTACATTAGCTTTTGGGTGTTGAAAGATGACACATGAGATAACAGTTTCACAAAAACACAAACATGATTCTTTATTCATTGGACCGGAATCTACATAGTTTAATGTTCTTTTCGTTCGCTTCCAAAGGACTCTGGCTCCAACTCTCTCTCTCTCTCTCTCTCTCTCTCTCTCTATCTCTCTCTGACTGACTAACAGACTCAACTGTTCTGCCTCAACTACCCTTATCTGACTAACTCTAGCTCCTATACTGAGAATCCCCCTTTTGCTATGACGTCAGAAGTGTGTTTCCAAAACGTGACCAATTCACGTGCCTAATGCACACGTTTTTCCTTACACACTTTTGAAACAAAGAATTCTCAAGTAACCTATTTTTTTAACAATGTATTTTTAATTTGTACTGTTCATTCTTTTTAGCTGACATTTTTAATATTCAGTTTCACAAAAGAATGAACAATCAATTCTTTTTACGATATAAACAATATCTAACTATTTATAATAGAATTTAACAATAGGCCTTTTTAACACTCCGATTTCTAACATTTTATTTCTTAACCTTGCTTACAAGGTTCGAGTCTCGGCTTATCCTAATCTCATTTTCACTTATCTAATGTTCTTCTTATTTACATGGAAAGGGACAGCCTTTTTTCCTGTAACACGTAGATTATTGTCCGATTAACAAAAATGATGTCAGAAAGGAAATACATAGATCAAAATATCTGGAAAGGGACAAAACGCAGGAAAAAGAACATCCTTGGCATGAATTGATTATAAGAATGCTTTACAACCATGGATAATCGAATGCCTGTGAATATATATGATACCTCAAAAGATTATTAATATTATAAAAAAGCAATGGAAACTTAGTGACTGGAACTGACACATGGATGCAGTTAGGCAACTTCCAAGGAGACTTGCTGTCATCCAATCTACCGAAATGAAAGAGAGGATTAGTAGAGAATACCCAAGAAGAATAAAGAAATTTTTAAAAACAAAAATACACACGAGAAATCAAATTAATGGAATAAACATCTGGGTAGTATCGCTAAGGCTGGGCTATTTATAGCTTGACCAAAGAAGAACTTCGGAATCTTAATCAACACACAAGAAAACTCAGTACAATGGATTACACCTCAAATAAGATACGGACAGACTCTACTTGAAAACAAATGGAGCAGAAATAGACTGATAAATATAGAAGGATCTGTAGGAGACTTGGAAAATACATTAGTAAGAAAACAGAAAAAATCATTACTGAAACGATAAATCTCGTTAATAAGAACAATGTAAGAAACGATGAAACCAGAAGCAATAATACAAACAATAATAGTTGGAAGAGGAAGCAGTACGTTGACGATTCATAAGAATGATAAGAGAAGAGACTCGTGAAAACACCTGCACATGCTAAGAGAAGGACATATGAGCGGAGAAACATATTCTTTACTGACAGCTGCACAGAACAATGCGATTAAACCTAGCTACATTAAAACTAAAAAAAAAAAAAAAGATAAAGCACCGGAAACATTAAATGTACACAAAAAGATGAAACGATAACTAGATAATAAGCAAATGTAATAAATAAGTCAAAAGTATAAGAACAGGCATGCTTGAGTGGAGAATACAGTGCAATAGGAACCCTGCAAACGACTGCGTTTGAACATAAGACAATTGTAGAACCCCAACTCCGAAACAGATCAAAGGGACATAAAAACGAAACAAATATACGAACTTACCAGAGAACTGAAACTCACATGAAACATTAGGAAAATCAATATAATACCAATAATTGAAGGAGTACTAGGAAAATACCTAAGAACTTGATTTGCAACGTTGATCTCTGTTCATAAATTTTTTTTTGTTTAAAACAATTATCACATGTTAAAGAGATTACTTTTAAACTAGTTGAATGTTGGGCTTTATAAATAAATCTAGTTTTATGGCGAGTTGAAAATCAGTTCTTTTTTAGATAGTGAATGTGTTTGATTAATCACAAAATGGGATGATTTTGTGATAGTAATTTTCGAATGTTTCAGAGTTTTTGATGAGTGGATTGTTTATTATGATAAATATTTAGATTATTTGGACTCCCTTTTCATCTGAAAGGTCATTACAATTATGGGTGTATAATAGTTCATCAACGCACCAATATATATATATATATATATATATATATATATATATATATATATATACATACATATAATATATATATATAGAGAGAGAGAGAGAGAGAAAGAGAGAGAGAGAGAGAGAGAGAGAAAGAGAGAAGGATCCTTCAGTCTTTGATAGACTACTGATACACTCGAAGGCGTGCCTACACATGTAATTATTGTGACAGGAGGTGCGCGGTCTCCAAACCACACCTCTCTTGAGTCGAAAAACAATTTTCTTATATCGATTATTTATCAGCGGTTAAGATCAACTGAGGGTTACATTTTCAATTCAATTACGATTCTTTAATTAAAACAAACAAAAAACTTTCTTTCATTTACATTTTTAACGGTTAATTTTTCTTTTGCATTTTGACAGGGCTGAAAAAAATGAGATATTTTTTGTTTTGTACTTCGTTCAAAGTTATTAGTTTTTACGTTCGAACTTACATTACGGCGGGCGTTTTTTTTGCATTCAAACATGGTTAAAAGTTTTTAAAAAAGCTTTGGTTTCAGACTTTGTATTGTTTCTTTGGCATTTTTTTTTTAATCAGCGGTCAATAAAGACAAACCAATTTTTTTCTTATTTCAAGGGCACGTAAATCACATTTCCATGAGATCGTAATTGCTTAATTTGTTTCTGTTAATAACACAATAAGTCATAATCAATTATTTTTAAAACATAAACACGTTTATTTTGATTAAAATAATTTCGACTTTATTATTTTTAAAATTTAGAATGAAAAATTATTCTTCCCTCCCTTTTCTAGATGTTCTGGTCTGAAAAACACCTTCCGTTTTCTTGACTTCCATCTACCGTAAACCTACATTCACCAGTCTGTACACACGTTAGGGTTCTTTATGCCCCACCAAACAAAAATATAATCTTATCAACACCCTAATCTATAGAGCTTTTATGATAGGTTCAGAGACCAAATTAAATAACGAAGTCAAATTTATTACGAAGACTCTTTGCAATAATGATTTTCCATTACAAATCGTAGAATCTACAATAAGAAATAAATGTTCTAATTTCAACAAAATTAGACAGGTATCTGTTGACAAATGCCCTATCTCCATACGCCTACCTTGGCTAGTTAATATTTGTGAAAGATTTGCCAAGTAAATTTCTTTTGTCGTACAACAATGTTTTTTTTTCTTGTAAACCCATTTTTTCTTCAATTTATAAAAACATTCTCCCCAGAATCCCATTATTGATTTATTCAAATGTAGCTGCAATATGCGATACGCCTCAAAGATCGAATAATAGGGTAAAAACACATATTCTATTCAAACCTTCTGACTTTGAGCAATACTCATGGCTCATTTATAGAAGAGCACCTTATAAATAATTGTATTTGCGCTTCGAATTTTGTGCCGACTTTTTTCCATCCTTAGCAAGTCGCACACTCTTTACCATCTCAGAATAGGACCCTGAGACCTTCTCTTTGCAAACAAAAAGAGGATCTCTTAGGGCTTAATGTAGTTTCTATTTAATAATTAGTTCCTCCCGTTCTGTTTACTCTGCTTTTCAATCTCCGATTCATTGTTCCCCCTTTTTCCTTTTTAAAACCTAATTAAGCTCGATTTTAGATCTGTTGAGCGAGTTTCAAAACCAGTCAGCTGACGTATAAATTTTTATTTTTTAATTTCACAATCTAAAATAAAGAATGCTTTCGAACCGGTTTAACATTGGTCTTACATAGCCATAATAAAATTTTGTACCCCGTAAATAAAGATTTAAATAATAAATGCTTTTAAAGACAAAAACAAAGGATACGTCATTTTAAAAAGAAAACTATTTAATAAAATAATTGAAATATAATATCTTAGCAAGAAATATATTTTTAAATAAAATTTATAGTAAAATCCGTTTTATAATTTAGTTAAAATATTGGCACAACGAGGGAGAAAAAAAAACGGAAGAAAAGCTTCAAAGTTCCCCAAAGAGAAACCAGAAATAAGGCCATTATTTTAGCAGGGCATGTATTCTACAAATATACCAAGAAATAATTAATTAATGAATTTTGTGTTGTAAAATTACTTAGTGCAAACATTCAAACGCATTTTGGAATAGATATAACGTAATTTTAGTTTTCACGTTCTTTTATGAAAATGTGTTTGTTTTTTGGACTTTTTAAATAGTTCTTTAAATAAAAAATTATTACATAAAATATTATTACATAAACTTTTATGACACAAAATATTATTACACCAAATATGACAACAGAAATTATGATTATACAAAACATTATAACACAAAATATAATTACACAAAATATTAACCCAAAAACATTGTTATACAAAATATTATTATACAAAACCTTGTTACACAAAACATTATAACATTAAATATTATTACACTAAACATCATTACAAATAGTATTATTATACAAAGCATTATTACACAAAATATTATTACACAAAATACTATTACACAAAATATTATTACACAAAACATTTTTACCACACACATAATTACACAAAATAATTTATACAAATATATTATTACACAAAATATTACACAAAATATTATTACACAAAATAATTACACAAAATATCATTACACAAAAAAATATTACACAAAATATTACACAAAATATAATTACACAAAATATTATTACACAAAATATTATTACACAAAAAATATTACACAAAATATTACTACACACAACATTATTACACAAAATAATGTTACACATAAATATTATAAACAAAACATTTTTACAGAAAATATAATAACAAAAATATTTTCCATACAAAATATCATTACACAAAATATTACTACACAAAATATCATTACATAAAATATTATTACACAAAATATTATTACACAAAACATATGAAACACAAAATTATCACACAAAATATTACACAACATATTATTACACATAATATTATTACACAAAATATTATTACACAAAAAATTATTGCACAAAATATTATTACACAAAATATCATTACCTAAAATATTATTACACAAAATATAATTATACAAAACATTATTACGCAAAATATTATTACACAAAATACGCTTCTCACAGAACTAACAAACTTAAACTATTATTGTTATACAAAAAAAGTCTTTATGAAATTTAATTAATTTAAAAGAAAGAAATAAACAGATTTAGACGCATACACTCGAGACTAAACGTGTACTATGTATTAACTGCCAATATAGAAAACTAAATATCTCTGAGAAGTAGATGGATAATACTGTTTAAACTTTGATACTGTATAATGAATACAAACTGAAAAAGTGTCCTGTAAAAATTATTTCTTTAACAAATCTAAATTTAATAATTAAAATAATTTCAACTTACTGACTAAATACTTTCTAATCTGTATTTTAATTCCTCATAAAAAATACACAGATAAACGAAAAAAAACAGCATTGTTTGCTGTATAATCAAGGAAAAAATTGTAAAAGAAATTTCATTTAAAAATTAGTTGAACACGAGTGCATTTTAAATTTTTAATTAAAATCACGTATTAATTAGTAATGACATACACTGAACAATTATAAAACTTAACAGTATTTTCCGGCAAAATACTCCCATTTATTTTAATAATTTTTATTTTTCGAAGAATGAAATACATTCACTTTTGAACCAGTGTTAGGAATCCCTCGGTAATTTCTGTGAGAATTGAAACAATAAATATCCATCTTCGTAATAAGCAATGCCGATGGTCCGTGGCCGTTGGATTTAACATGTGATGTTAACAAGTGACTTGTGACGTTAGTGACACCCCCCTTTATTTAGGAAGAAGTTGTGTTTTTAGCCATTTCCAATGTTATCTATTATATAAAGAGAATTGAAAGAGAATTGGGTAGAAGTGGCGTGGAGAAATTTAGGGAAAATGGTGTGTAGGAAAAAATGGGGCGTAAGGAAAAAGGGTGTACAAAAATGGTGTAGGAAAAAGGCGCGTGAGTAAAAAGAGTGCGGGAAAAAGTAGTGTGGGAAAAGGAGTGTGGAAAAAAAGGAGTGTGGGAAAAATGTGTGGGAAAAAGGAGTGTGTGGAAAAGGAGTGTGAGAAAAAGGAATGTGGGAAAAAAGGAGTGTGGGAAAAGTGTGTAAGGAAAAGGAATTCTGGGGAAAGGCGTGTAAGAAAAAGGAGTGTAGGAAAAAGGAGTGTGGAGAAAAGGGGTGTGGCGGAAAAGGAGTGTGAGGAAAAAGAGTGGGGTGCCATTGTAGGCGTCAGTCCAATATAAGTATTCCGTCAAAAAGTTCATTTTTAAATGTAAATCTCCGGTGAAGAGTATCTTTCTCCCCCTCTCTCCCTCTCTCTCTCTCTCTCTCTCTCTCTCTCTCTCTCTATATATATATATATATATATATATATATATATACAAATATATATATATATATATATATATATATATATTTACTCAAATATAATTTCATATCTAATATATCGCAGACTTGTTTTTAATTGTGAGGAAAAAGGGGTGTAGGAAAACCGGTGTGAAAAATGAACAGGATTAAGAAAGAGTTTAGGAAAAAAGGGGAAAGGAGGTCGATAAAAAGAAGTGTGGGAGAAAAAGACGGATTGAGAATGGTAGAGAGCACATTGATATAAAATGTTACCCAAAAAAATGTTAAAGTTTTTTTTTATTTTTTTTTTATTTCAAATTTTATGGTCCCGGCAACGTCGGGTAGCCCTGATAATTTAATTTAAAATGCATATTGCCATGCTTTTTACCCATAAGCTAATACGTAAAACCCGCTACATTTTCTCTTAATGTAGATGCAAAGAAAAATATTGTAGATACAGGAAAATAATAAGTTGTTCACGTGAAAATCCATCAGGAAAACTGTGTGAGATTTTATATAAATATACAAGCTTCGACCTAAAATAAATAGTTTTTTTTTTTCAGCAGAATCAATTAAAGTCATGCGGTACAATATTTTATTTCTAAAACTATTTTTATTTCATACGAAGAAAAAAATAGTAAAGTCTGTATTTTTCAGGTGTTACTCTGGAAATGTATTGACCTATGTAACCTACGTACTTCAAGCGCATCTTATCGACTTACAGGGTCCGTAGCGCAACGGATGTAAGTGTTAAGTATAATCAGTTCTTAAATAACGTCTTCTGAAGATTGAATGTTCCATCATTAGTAGAGGTGATACTAAGAATAAAAGTACTAATCACATACACGATGATAGCCGAGGCAAGGAGATCAAACTACTGCCGTAGATTAAATCAGATTTGAAATTTCGAAATAAATGTTCCAAATTTCAGCAAGAAGGTCGGAGGTTACAACAGCAGAAAAATTTCCATAAAAAACCCGAAAAATACAGATTGCATTGAAATATTGTCAAGAAGAGTTGTTTTAGTCGAATGAAAACACACGCAAAACAAGACAAATAGGTTGCTATTTCTTACAATATCGACAAGAAAACATATAAGAAATAAAAAAAAAACTCACACACAAAACCTCTTCTTTTATATCTTCACTTATCGATGTGTATACAAGCAATTATACACCCTATTGTTTTTTGAGGAACAGGATTATTGATTCCATGCGTAAGCGATATTTATTCATGAAAAAGGTTAAATTATAAAGAACCGTCAACGAAAAAAATGACTGTTTGTGTATATGTATGTGTGAGTGCGTGTGTGCGTGGGAGAGAGAGAGAGAGAGAGAGAGGGCGAGAGAGAGAGAGAGAGGGAGGAGGTGGATGACATGTGTCGCTACACCTACTTCCCTTATTTGCCCAGCTTAGGACCCGTTGAAGACAGGTATTTCTTCTAGAATTATCGTAAAAGAAATCGACAAATCTTTGTAGGAAAGCGCATGGTTTCGCGAAGTCCATCTGAGCTCGTCTCCGACCCTTAAAAATGAGGCTCCAACAAGGCCCTTATTATATAACATTCTCTCATTGTTACTATTCGCGTGAACTCATTTGCAAATAAAATAAATCAGCAAAACTTAAATGAGTGTTATATAATTATATGTTATATGAGTTATATGAGTTATATGTGTCACCTTACAGTGCCAATGAACCTAAAACATTAATAATAAATCGGTGACACTTATAATTTTTAAGTTTTTAAAATATTACAAATCTAATTTTAATAGCTTTAGTTTTTGCGAAGGACAAGTCTAAAATATTATCGCTCGCTATGTCTAGCCATACTGATGAGTATTTAAAAGATAAAATATGTTTCTGTGAATAGTAATAACATGTATAATATATGTGTATGCATATATATATATACATATATATATATATATATATATATATATATATATATAATATAGATTTAGAATATTCTCACATTAAACCTATGCCAATGAACCGCTGTAATGGGGGAAACGTGTCTCTCTAAATTAGAGTGCGGCATAATCTATGTAAGCAATTCTTCCTCAAGCCTGTAGGTGAATGCATAACATAAGAAGTTTACATAAAACTGATGTAATTGCAAAAAGACAACCAATATATATATATATATATATATATATATATATATATATATTTATATATATATGTATATATATATATATATACACACATAGTAATTTATAAAATATATATGGCGATTAAGCTACACTGAATATTCTGCGTTTCATCCACTGTAGGATTCGTCAGGCTTATGCGCGGATTTTGTGGTTGCTTCTTGTTTTTATATATGTTGAGGATTTCTAGTTAGTTAATCAGCTTTCTAGTATCCACCGCGCCCCCTCCTATCAGCCAATGGGCATGCATTTTATCGAACAAAGGATCTGTTTTAGAACTAGGTTAGTGGTTTAAGGTAGATCTTTTCCCTTCTTTTTTTTGTGTGTTCACAAAATAAAACTTACTCTAGGATAGCGATACAAAATAGCTTTAAAACTAACAAAAACAATAGAAAACAAACAAATAAATAAATTAAATAAACATGAATATACATAAACGATCACACATATATGTATATATATATGTATATATGTGTGCATGTGCGTGTGTACACATAGGTAGATTCATATATATATATATATATATATATATATATATATATATATATAATTGTTTCATATCTATTTTCTAAAAGGTCTTTGTGTCCTTATCCGAGGGATTTCATATGATTATTAACAAGTTTTAAATGCTTTGAGCGGGAGGGGGTTAAATTTCGTTTGCGCCAAATGTACATTGGGTTGTTTGTCATAGACTTCTTCAGAAGTAATTAAAGTCACACTCGAAATGAGAATAGCAGTTCGATTTATCCGAATGAGACGGACGAATGTTTCTGTTTAGAGCACAATTTAAGTGTGACACTTGCCTTTTTGTATTTTAAACTTTATGGCAAGTCATTGTATTAAAAAATAATTATATACAATCGACAGTAAACTAAAATGTATTATGAAATAAGTCATAGTGAGAGGCATGTGAGCTTTCTCTCGGTGCACCGCACTGTGTCCCCAACTAGAGCAGTTTATTTGACAAAATAAACGCTTTATTACTTCATAAAGACCATACAAAGAAAAGAAAAACAGTAACCTTTTAGACCACTTTTACTATATTGATAGATTTGTTGGCTAAAAGATTATTTGAATCTTTTATATTTTTATTTATTTTATACAACATTCCAGCTGAAATAAAAAGAAGACCGCTCGACGAATGGAAAAGATATCTAGAAAAATCGGAAACATGAATAATTCTGTCATGTTAAATAAGACATGCTTGATTATATATATATATATATATGTATATATATATATATATATATATAATCAAAATTTATAGGGTATAAGTAATGTTGATATATATATATATATATATATATATATATATATATACTAGCAGAAGTACTCGTCGTTGACTGGATTCGAAAACAGCCTACAGAAAATGGACTGTGATTGATGAAAGTATGATAGGCTATGAAAAGGAGGGGGGTTGTGAAGAGATAGGTTTTGATAGTGAAAAATTTTACCCTAAGCAAAATATGATGAAAGTAAAGATAATTTTCACGAAAATATATTTTTTTATATCAACTTTGTTTCCATTCGTAGCCAAGAGTGACCAACAAAATGATGTTTCCTTAAAAAGAGAAAATGTTATATGCATAATAATATAAATATACAAGAAATAAATGTTACCATAGTCAATAAAAGTTACTTTTATGGTAGAAAAGTTCCTTGATTTGTATTTTTAAGTAGTTTGTAAAAACAATTTTTTTAATTCACGAACAGGTTTAAACAAATCAAAATAGCAGCGACTTAGAAATGGAGAGCCCCGTTTTCAATTTGAAGGATGGCCACCTGAGCATTCTGTGTTAACAATTTAAGAGTGTTTCGTCAACGTAAGGAATATTTATAAACATATTTTAATGTTTTCTGTTATTTTGTGCTTGATGAATATTCGATTATGGCATGTGTAGTTTATATAAAAATTCATTTAAGTAGTTATCGTCTCAAATTTCGTTTTAATTTCGGTTCGCTGAAATTATTTCAAGTAAAGACCATTAAAAACTATTTCAAAACAACAAAAAAATGAACTGAACTTTTATTGACTATGATAACATTTATTTCTGTATATTTATTTTTTCGGGTAGTCGTTTATTGGCTTTTCTGCTAAACACTCTTACTAAATAATATCGACGAAATATCGAAAAACAAAGAAATAAAAACAGTTTTGAAAAATAATGAAGCTTTACTTACTTTAGTAAAATAATCCAAAACAGCAAAATGGGATATTAAAAAGTAAACACGTAATTACTTTAGTTTTTAAAGCAACGAATCGATATAAATATGAATAAGAAGAAAATGGCGCCCTTTTGAAGCAGAATAGCTTCGTTTCAGTTTTACAGTATTGAACGGTGTAGTATTGCGCCGTCTGATTCAGGGTTGTCCTATTGTAATGTAAAGAGCACGCGGACAGGGTTGTAATCAACTGAATTCCTTCTAGTACACCGACAAAAAAGCTTAAACAGATATAAAAAAATATAAAGGTTATGTAAATGTTTTTAAAAAGACACGTAATCACGTGAGCAGGATTGTTTCCTTCTTTTGACATGATAACAAGCAATGTTCTTATTTTTTATTATTTATCTGTTTATCTATTTTCGAAAGAGTGCCACGTGCAAGTGGAGAAGGAAAAAACAGAGTTATGCAAAATTTATGTCGAGAATTGTCTAAAGTTCCGACTTTTTTTTCGGCTTTCACTTTAATAAGAACATGAATTTATGAGGTGAATTTATTCGACCCAATATGATTCAACTCAAAAAATAAAAGCTAACGTGAATTAAAATTAAAGTTTAGGTGCTATTGTGGACCCTCACTCCTTTTAAAAAAACTTGTTAAACTTTGTGACATATTTACATTCTATTGAGATCAGGCGCGAACGAACACCCAATAATTTTATTATACCATATTTTTTCAAACTGAAACATAATTATCAAAGTATACCTAATCAAATAGATATGAAAAGTCTTTGTTAAAATTTGTGCCATATTTCCATGGAGTACAGGCGCAAACGCATGCCCCACAATTTTATTATACCATCCCTATTTAAGTTGAAAAATATTTATCAAAGTATTCTTATGTATATCTATATCAAAAACACTTGTAAAGGTTTTTTTTTGTATTTTTTATTTCCACACTCTGGGGGCCAGGCACGAACGAATACCTCACAATTTTAATGAACCACCGTTCTGCCAGATCAAACATACGCATTCCTGATCCTCGATATATTTTCTATCATTATATGCAATCAGTTTTTTAAAATAGTCAACCATATAGAAGCCTATTCGTAACCAGACCCACACACACACACAGACGTCCAGCTTTATATTATACACCCCCCACACATATATATATGAATTATTATTTAATCACAAAAATTAATATACAAAGATATAATTTATGCGTGAATTTTCAGTATTTCTTCAACAATGCTCAATACATAGGTAGAGCTAGGTAGTAAGTTATGAAAAAATATATGGCAATTAAGCTACACAGAATATTCCGCGTTCTTAACTGCCATATGTATTTTCATAACTTACTATATATATATATATATACATTTTTTCGCGTGATTTAAAGTTGATTCCGATACCGAAAGTGGTAACTCTCGTCAAGTGTAACCACACCGCTGAACCGTGATACGGCGAAACCGCTGGCTTTAGATGACTGCTTTCCATAATGCAAACAATGATTTCATGCAGCTTATATTGTGATGCTCTTCTTCAATAAAATTTCAATCATACAAACGATCGTCTCTGAAGAAAGTTTCGCTAACACAAAACTACTCGTATTCGTTCTAGTTTCTGTGACAAAATGGCCTTTATTTTCCCGAAGTTTCATTGTGTATCTCTTACTTGATTAAATTGTATCAGATTTAAATTTCGTGTTCTATTAAATTTGTTATCATCAATAATTGTGCTTTAGTGTATGACGTACGCCCACATTCCTATGATGAAACGCCCACGACTATGTGAACTGCACTTGTAAGAAGCATTAAATATATACTCTGAGTTGCAGGTGGTTGTTAAGTTTCGAAAAGGAAATCATGTTTTAAAGACTGTGTTGCCGTTTCATGTAAACGAACTTGCAAATATATCCGTTACAAGAATGAAAGTATTTGATGATTTTAATTAACCTTTAAAATCGATTTTCTATCTATATCATTTTAGTTATTCGAATTATTATCATGTTTAATGGTATTCTCACAATGGTTCGACCAACGTGATAAAAAAATGTCGAACTTGGGAAACCTCATAAAAATCACTGAATATGTATGAAGGTTCAAGCTAAACACTATATAAATGCACGAGAATGGGTTAGTCTTCTTTCCATAGCCAGGTTTATGTTTTAATTTTTAATAAAACTCTTAGTATCTCGCCACTGCTGAGGATTAGTTCATGTCTATATTATTTAATAAAATCACGAAGCAATGGTCTAACGTTGAACATACATTTGAATTTATACATGTGTGTGTGTGTGTGTGTGTGTGCGCTTGTGTATATATATATATATATATATATATATATATATATATATATATGAGTTAGGTACACATGTTGCGTTATGTTGTAGTTCTGTTCATTAAAAAATCGCGTGCAAAAATGCTCGGCGAATGTATATAACAAACTCTGTCAATTATGGATATATAAAAAAGTGGCAATTTTATTCATCCTATAATACTTCAACAAATATGCTATGGAGTGAGAGAGAGAGAGAGAGAGAGAGAGAGAGAGAGAGAGAAAGAGAGAGAGTCAGATGGTATGTGTGGTTGGAGTGTTGGGCGTGACGACAAAATGACAAGTCGATCAGCTCAGTGTCCGTCACTCTCTCTGACTGACTTCTTCTTTGGCTGGCATTTGTTTTTATTTACGAAAAACTTTAGATAGGAATTTCGTTTTTCCATGCGGTATTCCACTGGCCCTTATTAAATTCGTCCAAGACCAAATTTAATATGACTGTTTTCAAAACTTGACAGTTGAAGAATGTTGATTTCAAAGCTTCTGCACACTTCTTTCAATTTTTATGACTTTTGATGACATTTCTTGGTTTTTGGTTTGTCAACAATATTTGCGTGTGCACCCAGCTCTATATGTGTGTGTGTGCACCCAGCAATAATTCCGGCGTTGCCCAAAATACTATTCACACACACACACACACACACACACACACACACACACACACACACACACACACATATATATATATATATATATATACAGAGAGAGAGGGAGAGAGAGAGAGACAGACAGACAAAGAAAGAAAGAGAGAGAGTATCCATAAAATAAGAAAACTAATGTATATAAATTTATTTGTTTATTCAATAAAGATGATGAACCAATTAGGAGTGTAGGATATGTAAAACTCTTTATAGCATGGTATTTCGAAGCCTAATGCTTTTCATCAATAACAGAGGGAAGATGCTAGGTAACAATATAGGGATGCAACGTCTAGCTATAGCAACATTAGGAGCGAAATAATTGTGTAGTGAGAGATAAAATATTGAGACTGTTTGGGGAGGAGATGGGAGAACTAAAGTGATCTTTGTGATGCAGGTGGAATATAGTTTTTATTATATAATGAAGGTAGGTGTATATGCATATCAACCCTGGTGTGTTTAATATATATGCGCAATATGCGTGTGTTTAATGTATGTGCGGAATATGTGTGTGTTTAATATATATACGCAATATGCGTGATTAAATTCTCGGGAAGAATATAGGATAAGTGGTTGAAAGAGGATGCTAAATTAATCATATATTAATGGGCTATAACTATGAAAGGGTTTTTTTTTTTAAATAGGGGATTTATGCTAGGTCTGTTTCATTTGTAGCGGGTATAGAAATTACAGCTTAATATTTAAATGAAGTATAATTATTAGAAATAATTAATATAATGATAATATATAAAGAGTAAGGCAAATTCTGTGTCTAAACACTTTGGATTTTAGAAGTAGGTTACTTGGACATTTTAACATTTATTTTGATTTAATTTGAACCCCAAACAATAAATGTTAAGGGGTCAAACTTGGGGTCAAAGTTTAAAATAATTCGACATCTGCAGTCTCTGCCAACTTTTCTCTATGGTAGTTAAAGAAAGCCTATTATATAGAAAGGCATTACGTAAATATTAACACTTTTAATATATACATGTGCACATAAAGTTATGAACAGTACATAGGGCCCGATCAAAGCCGGGCTGAACTACTAATCTATAAATATAAAAGTGAAAATGTTTGTGTGTGTGTATGTGTTTGTTTCTGCGTGTGCGTTTTCGTGTATGTCTGACAACCGATCGGTCGCCTCACAACTTCTTAAACCTTTTTATATCGCGCCCAAATGATAATATCTACGAGTTAACAACCGGGGTTGCCCTGTCTACTTAATTTGCCCGACTTTCAAAAGATAAATATTCAACAATTTTCGATCATCGCATGTGCATTAAGCTTTTTCGCATAAAAAAGAAGAAGCGAACAGACTCGCGGTAAATAAAACCCTGTCCCGCACTAAAAGTTGACGTCAATAACTCGTCAAAAACGGGCACCTGCCAAGTCGCACTTTTTTTTTGCACACTTTATTATTTTCCGACTGCGCGTCAAGGCTTCGTTTTTTTTTTAAAACAACCAACGATTTGTGTTTTCATTTACCCCAAAACACACACACACACCTACAAACACCCGAGCAACGCCGGGTACCATCCGCTAGTATATCTATAAAGGTGAAATTGTTTGCGTGTGTGTGTCTGTCTGTGTACATTCCCCTACCAAACTACTCTGTCATTTTTCAGTCTACAGACTCGAGATTTGACATAAAGGGTATTGAGATTTGGGAACATCTTTTTAATTGATTTTCGGCCAGAAATTTGGCTGTTAAGGGGTCAAAGTTCAACGATTTGATCATTGAAAATTCTACCAAACTCCTTCGCCAATTTTGGGTCTAAACACTTGAAATTTTCGATGTAGATTGCTTGGACATTGAGCAAACATTTTAAGTGGATTGACCCCAAAACTATAAATGTTAAGGGATAACAATTGGGCTTTACGTTAAAAAATTTACCTTGGTGATCTCTACCAAATTACTCAGTCAATATTTGGTCTAAACATTTGAAATTTTACATAAAGTGTATTCAGGCATAGGGCAAGATTTTTAATCGACTTTTGGCCAGAAATCTGGCGGTCAGGGGGTCAAAGTGTAAAAGATTTGACCTTTGCGGCCTCTAGCAAACTATTCAGCCAATTTGGGTCTACACATTCGAAATTTTACATAAAGGGTATTCAGACATGCAGCAAGCTTTTTAATCAGTTTTGGACGAATATTTTGTTGCTAAGTTGCCAAAGTTTAAAGAGTTGACCATTACAGACTGTACCAAATTCCTCCGCGAATTTGGGGTCTAAACACTTTAAATTTTAGATGTAGGTTACATGTACATTGCTGCTGAAAAGTGCGAGGCTTGAAAAGTGCGAGGTTATGTAAAATTGAGGGAACGATACTATAATTAACCACTGTAGACCCTGACGAACCAATGTGAACGTCTCTGGTGGGAAGCGAGACGGAATTATCCAAGGAGATAGTAACTAAACTATAATTAAGAAGAATCGGTTCAGAGATCGTCCCGTGAGTTATATGTGTTAATCCGGCTGACGCCGATAAAAGAGTCAAAAGTCGCATAGACCGGACATGAGCTGTTGGTTAGGAAACGCCCTGGACTTGAGACACTTAAGTTTCAAGTGTTATGGGACACAAGCAATCCCGCCAGAAGCAAGAAACGACCAAGGGCATCTGGTCGTGTAAGACGGCCCGCGAGTCTGAAGAAAAGTCGGGATGTGGACCAAGAAAACCTCACTGGATTATATTAAATCTTGTTGGCTGTGTCCTAACCTCTGTGGGCACACTCGGGCGAGGTTTGGCGTAAATCGTTGAGTAGGGGTGGAACAGATAGATTAAGGGGCTTCGAATTGCCAAAAATGAAAGAATGAGTGTTGAATAATAAATCTATCGAGTTAATTGAAAATGGCAGACTGAGATAGAAGGTAAAGATGTTTATCAGCCATGGATCAGGTAACTAATACGATAAGGTAACCATGGTGGAAAACTAAATAAGCTAGATAATAGTTCTAATTGCGATGTGGGTGACACTAAAATGATACGTTATGTGTGGGGAAACAAAACCGGGGAAAATTGCTGAACTTGATTAAAATAAGGCTATGTGATATTACTCGAAAATCCTAGAGGCATTCCCTCTGTTTACAGAAATTTCGCTAAGTCTATTTTCAATAGAGTAAGGAATATGTTATAAAGATTGATGGGAGGGGGCTGATTTAACTTTGGATATACCTAGATTGGATTGGCGTTAACTTTTATGCATGATTTCTAAGCATTTTAATTTAAGTTTAAAGCAATATTTTCGGGCCAAGATCAAAGTGTAGTATCTGTTCCTCAGATGCTCTTTCAGTGGTAGATAAATTCTTCACGACTGCGTCAATTTTTATTTTTGTTCCTTTTCCCCACATTAAAAAACGACCCTGGTATCTAACTCTGTCCCGTGGGGATGATTTGTGCATAGTAACATCTAAGAACATTGACATTTTATGTTAGCCAATACGACCTAAATTTTCATTACGTGTGTATTATTTTTCTACTGGTACCCTATCATTCAATTGTCTTATATAGGCCGATATCTCTATTATAAGATATATTTGCGAGTGCACACACACACACACACACACACACACACACACACACACACACGTACATACACACGCACACACATATCAAGAGATACATGTGGTAGAAAACAAGGATAAAAAGTGCTCAGTATGTTAGTAGAACAAAATAAGCTTTTTAATTAATACAATCTCAAGTGTAATAACTTAATTCATTACAAATTGCTTCAATAAACAGGATAAAAATCATCCATCCATAACTTCAGATGATTTAAGTTCAAATAAAAATAAAAAGATTACTGGATATTAAAAACCAAGAGAATAGAGGGAAGGGAAAGAAAGTAGGGTGGGAGAGGAAGAAGAGATAAGAAGGCGGGACAAGCAATAAAAAATAAATTAAATTTTGTAAAATTATAATGAAAAGACAAGGCAAGAAAGGGAGGGAAGAAGAAGAAAAGAAAAAAAGACAAAAGGGGAAGAGAGATGAATGAGTGGGCGTGTCTAATAAAGTTTGTTGTATTTTGAACAATGATATGCGCAACAGGGTTAAAAAAACTGGCATCGCCTATGACGTCATTATACAGAAAGAGGTAAGACGCGTCAAGTTCAATATATATATATATATATATATATATATATATATATATATAATGACTTTTTTTGCTATAATAATTAAATACCTACAGACACTAGTGTTTCATCCTTTCGGGATTCTTCAGTGCAGGGTGTCACGATTAACACCAGCCGAACGATTCGAACCCCGCACCACGAGACATCTCTGGCTCGATAAGCGGAGACCGTAACCATTCGGCTACCATTAACCGCGTGAAATAGCGTTGAATTTAAACATTTTAATTTTAAACGTTCATTTACGTCAGTCAGAGAGTGATCTAATCGTTATACGATGATCTATGCATTAGAGCTAAATTGAACGACTTTAATTCAACTGAAAGTGCTCAACGATAAGAAATAAATTTCTTAAAGGGGCTGTCATAATTATTTTTTTGCTATAATAATTAAATACCTACAAACACTAGTGTTTCATCCTTTCGGGACACTTCAGTGCAGGGTGTCACGGTAAACACCAGCCGCATGATTGGAACGCCGCACCACGAGACATCTCTGGCTCGATTAGCGGAGACTGTATATATATATATATATATATATATATATATATATATATATATATATATATATATATATATATATATATATAGAGAGAGAGAGAGAGAGAGAGAGATAATAAAACATGTATAAATACATTTGAAGCCAAAACTTTTTTTTACCCTTCCTCGACATGATGTAGTGGAAGATAGTTCGATAAAGAGTCCACGTGATGTTGTTAACTGCGGGGTTTTTATGAAGCCGGATAGGTGACGCGTGGTCGCGCATTTTGAACATCTGAGTAGTTATTTTTGTGTATATCCGTTAGAAGCGTTGAGTGAAATTTGAAGAATAAAACATGTATAAATACATTTGAAGCCAAAACTGCAACGCGAAATTTTTTATAAAATAAACAAATGTTTATTTTTAAATAAATATATTTCGGATTTCAACTTTTTTTCCTCTTCTTCCTCGACATGATGTAGTGGAAGATAGTTCGATGAAGAGTCCACGTGATGTTGTTAACTACATCATGTCGAGGAAGAAGAGGAAAAAAAGATTGATAAAGGAGTCTTACTCCGAAATATATTTCTTTAAAAATAAACACCTGTTTATTTTATAAAAAATTTCGCGTTGCAGTCTTGGCTTTAAATGTATTTATACATGTTTTATTCTTCAAATTTCACTCAACGCTTCTAACGGATATAAACAAAAATAACTACCCATATATATATATATATATATATATATATATATATATATATATATATATATATATATATATATATATATACAATTGTTGATGATGATTTCCTACGTTTTGTGTCACCGATGTGTGCCTTGTATTAACGGTACGCGTGAAATATTAGTCAGAGTCGATAGGCCATGCTTAATAGTTTTCAGTTTCTGCACCAATTATTATAGCACTTTCATTATTTTATTCATTTCATCCAGCAATGACCACAGACAGTCCAGGAAAATAATTCAAAGCATCCAATCCTTTGGGATAAGCAAGAAAATTTCATTTCTGACATCCTAACGAAGCTCTTGAGGATTAGAAAAGTATTGTTCTATGGGAAGAAAATGTTTTGTCTGTAAGAAAGAAATAAGCATGCATCTTTATTTTAACTGCTGCCGAGATCGAACGAGATTAGCGGACCGTATGCGCATGAATAATTGGCTTTTATTTACTTATATTTGTGTTGATTATATTATCAATTCGTGCATGTCGCTTGCTCTGCATTTTCACTTTTAATCAAGTAGCTAAAGCGTGTTTTGGTTTTCTTACTAAAATTATAGTTAAAATCTATTTTCACTGCGTTAATATGACGAGCATTTCTTAGTAATTCAATGCTAACGATGCTTGAATTCTAACTTATTTAATCACCACTCTACAGATGCTCGGCTCCCAGCACGAGAAAGAAATCACCTAATCAAACTTGATGTTTTTTTAGAAACAGTAAGAGAAGAGGGGAAACAATAAAAGTAAAGGGGAGTACAATTAACAGTGCAAGTGTTGTGATTTGCTTGCCAAACACACGAATTATATAATTTGCACTAAACACCGATAATTACTAAACACCAATAATTACTAAACACCGATCATTACAAAACACCGATAATTACTAAACACCAATAGTTACTAAACACCGATAATCACTAAACACAAATAATTACTAAACACCGAGAATTACTAAAACCGAGAATCACTAAACACCAATAATTACTAAACACCGAGAATTACTAAACACCGAGAATTACTAAACACCGATAATTACTAAACACCGAGAATTACTAAACACCGATAATTATAAAACACCGAGAATTACTAAACACCGAGAATTACTAAACACCGAGAATCACTAAACACCGAGAATTACTAAACACCGAGAATCCCTAAACACAAATAATTACTACACACCGAGAATTACTAAACACCGAGAATCACTAAACACCGAGAATCACTACACACCGAGAGTTACTAAACACCGAGAATTACTAAACACCGAGAATTACTAAACACCGAGAATCACTAAACACCGAGAATCACTAAACACCGAGAATTACTAAACACCGAGAATCACTCAACACCGAGAATTACTAAACACCGGGAATTACTAAACACCGAGAATCACTAAACATCGAGAATTACTAAACACCGAGAATCCGTAAACACAAATCATTACTAAGCACCGAGAATTACTAAACACCGAGAATCACTAAACACCGAGAATTACTAAACACCGAGAATTACTAGACACCGAGAATTACTAAACACCGAGAATCACTAAACACCGAGAATCACTAAACACCGAGAATTACTAAACACCGAGAATTACTAAACACCAAGAATCACTAAACACCGAGCATCACTAAATACCGAGAATCACTACACACCGAGAAACACTAAACACCGAGAATTACTAAACACTGAGAATTACTAAACACCGAGAATCACTGAACACCGAGAATTACTAAACACCGAGAATTACTAAACACCGAGAATCACTAAACACCGAGAATCACTAAACACCGAGAATTACTAAACACCGAGAATTACTAAACACCGAGAATCACTAAACACCGAGAATCACTAAACACCGGGCATCACTAAACACCGAGAAACACTAAACACCGAGAATTACTAAACACCGAGAATTACTAAACACCGAGAATTACTAAACACCGAGAATCACTGAACACCGAGGATTACTAAACACCGAGAATCACTAAACACCGAGAATCACTAAACACCGAGAATTACTAAACACCGAGAATTACTAAACACTGAGAATCACTAAACACCGATATTACTAAACACCGAGAATCACTAAACACCGAGAATCACTAAACACCAAAAATTACTAAACACCGAGAATTACTAAACACCGAGAATCACTAAACACCGAGAATTACTTAACACCGAGAAGTACTAAACACCGAGCATCACTAAACACCGAGAATCACTAAAAACCGAGAATTACTAAACACCGATAATTACTAAACACCGAGAATCACTAAACACCGAGAATTACTAAACACCGAGAATTACTAAACACCGAGAATCACTAAACACCGAGAATTACTAAACACCGAGAATCACTATAGAACGGGAATGACTAAACACCGAGAGTTACTAAACACCGAGAATTACTAAACACTGAGAATTACTAAACACTGAGAATCACTAAACACCGATATTACTAAACACCGAGAATCACTAAACACCGAGAATCACTAAACACCAAAAATTACTAAACACCGAGAATTACTAAACACCGAGAATCACTAAACACCGAGAATTACTTAACACCGAGAATCACTAAACACCGAGAATCAGTAAACACCGAGAATCACTAAACACCGAGAATTACTAAACACCGAGAATTACTAAACACCGAGAATTACTACACACCGAGAATCACTAAACACCGAGAATTACTACACACCGAGAAGTACTAAACACCGAGCATCACTAAACACCGAGAATCACTAAACACCGAGAATTACTAAAAACCGAGAATTACTAAACACCGAGAATTACTAAACACCGAGAATTACTAAACACCGAGAATCACTAAACACCGAGAATTACTAAACACCGAGAATCACTATACAACAAGAATCACTAAACACCGAGAGTTACTAAACACCGAGAATTACTAAACACCGAGAATTACTAAACACCGAGAATCACTAAACACCGAGAATCTCTAAACACCGAGAATCACTAAACACCGAGAATTAATAAACACCGAGAATTACTAAACACCGAGAATTACTAAACACTGCGAATTACTAAACACCGAGAATCACTAAACACCAAGAATCACTAAACACCGAGAATTACTAAACACCGAGAATCACTAAACACCGAGAATTACTAAACACCGAGAATCACTAAAAACCGTGAATCACTAAACACCGAGACTCACTAAACACCGAGAATTACTAAACACCGAGAATTACTAAACACCAGGAATCACTAAACATCGAGAATCACTAAACACCGAGAATTACTAAACACCGAGAACTACTAAACACCGAGACTTACTAAACACCGACAATCACTAAACACCGAGAATTACTAAACACCGAGAATTACTAAACACCGAGAATTACTAAACACCGAGAATGACTAAACACCGAGAATCACTACACACCGAGAATTACTAAACACCGAGAATCACTAAACACCGAGAATCACTAAACACCGAGAATTACTAAACACCGAGAATCACTAAACACCGAGAATCACTAAACACCGAGAATTACTAAACACCGAGAATTACTAAACACAAATAGTTATTAAACACCGATAATTACTAAACACCAAGAATTACTACACACCGAGAATTACTAAACACCGAGAATCACTAAACACCAATAATTACTAAACACCGATAATTATTAAACACCGAGAATTACTAAACACTGATAATCACTAAACACAGAGAATTAATAAACACCGGGAATCCCTAAACACCGAGAATCACTGAACACTTAGAATCACTAAACACCGAGAATTACTAAACACCGAGAATTACTAAACACTGAGAATCACTAAACACCGAGAATTACTAAACACTGCGAATTACTAAACACCGAGAATCACTAAACACCGAGAATTACTAAACACCGAGAATTACTAAACACCGAGAATTACTAAACACCGAGAATCACTAAACACCGAGAATTACTAAACACTGAGAATTACTAAACACCGAGAATTACTAAACACCGAGAATCACTAAATACCAAGAATCACTAAACACCGAGAATTACTAAACACCGCGAATTACTAAACACCGAGAATCACTAAACACCGAGAATCACTAAACACCGAGAATTACTAAACACTGAGAATCACTAAACACGGAGAATTACTAACCACCGAGAATCACTAAACACCGAGAATCACTAAACACCGAGAATTACTAAACACCGATAATTACTAAACACCGAGAATTACTAAACACCGAGAATCACTAAACACCGAGAATTACTAAACACCGAGAATCACTAAACATCGAGAATAACTAAACACCGAGAATCACTAAACACCGAGAATCACTAAACACCGAAAATTACTAAACACCGAGAATCATTAAACACCAAGAATCACTAAACACCGAGACTCACTAAACACCGAGACTCACTAAACACCGAGAATCACTAAACACCGAGAATCACTAAACACCGAGAATTACTAAACACCGGGAATTACTAAACACCGAGAAGTACTAAACACCGATAATTACTAAACACCGATAATTACTAAAACCCGAGAATCACTGAATACCGAAATTACTAAACACCGAGGATCACTAAACACCGAAAATCACTAAACACCGAGAATCACTAAACACCGAGATTTACTAAACATCGAGAATCACTAAACACCGAGAATCACTAAACACCGAGAATCACTAAACACCGAGAATCACTAAACACCGAGAATTACTAAACACCGAGAATAACTAAACACCGGGAATCACTACACACCGAGAATCACTAAACACCGAGAATCACTAAACAGCGAGAATCACTAAACACCGAGAATCACTAAACAGCGAGAATTACTAAACACCGAGAATCACTAAACAACGAGAATCACTAAACACCGAGAATCACTAAACACCGAGCATTACTAAACACCGAGAAGTACTAAACACCGAGAATTTCTAAACACCGAGAATTACTAAACACCGAGAATTACTAAACACCAATAGTTATTAAACACCGATAATTACTAAACACCAATAATTACTAAACACCGAGAATTACTAAACATGTAGAATCACTTAACACCAATAATTACTAAACACCGATAATTATTAAACACCGAGAATTACTAAACACTGAGAATCACTAAACACCGAGAATTACAAAACACCGAGAATCCCTACACACCGAGAATTACTAAACACTGAGAATCACTAAACTCCGAGAATTACTAAACACCGAGAATTACTAAACACCGAGACTCACTAAACACCGAGAATCACTAAACACCGAGAATTACTAAACACCGAGAATCACTAAACACCGAGAATTACTTAACACAGAGAATTACTAAACACCGAGAATCACTAAACACCGAGAATCACAACACACCGAGAATCACTAAACACCGAGAATTACTAAACACCGAGAATGACTAAACACCGAGAATCACTAAACACCGAGAATTACTAAACACCTAGAATTACTAAACACCGAGAATTACTAAACATCGAGAATCACTAAACACCGAGAATTACAAAACACCGAGAATTACTAAACACCGAGAATCACTAAACACCGAGAATTCCTAAACACCGAGAATCACTATACAACGAGAATCACTAAACACCGA
Source organism: Euprymna scolopes (assembly GCF_053919585.1). Taxonomy (NCBI): domain Eukaryota; kingdom Metazoa; phylum Mollusca; class Cephalopoda; order Sepiida; family Sepiolidae; genus Euprymna; species Euprymna scolopes. Next base: position 35,989,322 of record NC_136499.1, read on the forward strand.
GAGTTACTAAACACCGAGAATTACTAAACACCGAGAATTACTAAACACCAAGAATCACTAAACACCGAGAATCTCTAAACACCAAGAATTAATAAACACCGAGAATTAATAAATACCGAGAATTACTAAACACCGAGAATTACTAAACACTGCGAATTACTAAACACCGAGAATCACTTAACACCGAGAATCACTAAACATCGAGAATTACTAAACACCGAGAATTACTAAACACCGAGATCTACTACACACCGAGAATGACTAAACACCGAGAATCACTAACCACCGAGACTCACTAAACACCGAGAATTACTAAACACCGAGAATTACTAAACACCAGGAATCACTAAACACCGAGAATCACTAAACACCGAGACTCACTAAACACCGAGAATTACTAAACACTGAGAATTACTAAACACCAGGAATCATTAACAGCGAGAATCACTACACACCGAGAATTACTAAACACCGAGAATCACTAAACACCGAGAATCACTAAACACCGAGAATTACTAAACACCGAGAATCACTAAACACCAAGAATCACTAAACACCGAGAATTACTAAACACCGAGAATCACTAAACACCGAGAATTTCTAAACACCGAGAATTACTAAACACCGAGAATTACTAAACACCAATAGTTATTAAACACCGAGAATTACTAAACGTGTAGAATCACTAAACACCAATAATTACTAAACACCGATAATTATTAAACACCGAGAATTACTAAACACTGAGAATCACTAAACACCGAGAATTACAAAACACCGAGAATCCCTACACACCGAGAATCACTAAACACTGAGAATCACTAAACACGGAGAATTACTAAACACCGAGAATTACTAAACACCGAGAATCACTAAACACCGAGAATTACTAAACACCGAGAATTACTAAACACCGAGAATCACTTAACACCAAAAATCACAACACACCGAGAATCACTAAACACCGAGAATTACTAAAAACCCGGGAATCACTAAACACCAAGAATCACTAAACACCGAGAATCACTAAACACCGAGAATTACTAAACACCGAGAATTACTAAACACCGAGAATCACTAAACACCGAGAATCACTAAACACAGAGAATTACTAAACACCGAGAATTACTAAACACCGAGTATCACTAAACAGTGAGAATCACTAAACACCGAGAATTACTAAACACCGAGAATCACTAAACACCGAGAAGTACTAAACACCGAGAATCACTAAACACCGAGAATCACTAAAGTCCGAGAATCACTAAACACCGAGAATAACTAAACACCGAGATTTATTAAACATCGAGAATCACTAAACACCGAAAATCACTAAACATCGAGAATCACTAAACACCGAGATTAACTAAACATCGAGAATCACTAAACACCGAGAATCACTAAACACCGAGAATCACTAAACACCGAGAATTACTAAACACCGAGAATCACTACACACCGAGAATCACTAAACACTGAGATTTACTAAACATCGAGAATCACTAAACACCGAGAATCACTAAACACCGAGAATGATTAAACACCGAGAATCACTAAACACCGAGAATTACTAAACACCGAGAATTACTAAACACCGAGAATCACTAAACACCGAGAATCACTAAACACCGAGAATCACTAAACACCGAGAATTACTAAACACCGAGAATCACTAAACACCGAGAATCACTAAACACCGAGAATTACGAAACACCAATAGTTATTAAACACCGAGAATTACTAAACATGTAGAATCATTAAACACCAATAATTACTAAACACCGATAATTATTAAACACCGAGAATTACTAAACACTGAGAATCACTAAACACCGAGAATTACAAAACACCGAGAATCCCTACACACCGAGAATCACTAAACACTGAGAATCACTAAACACCGAGAATTACTAAACACCGAGAATTACTAAACACCGAGAATTACTAAACACCGAGAATCACTTAACACCGAAAATCACAACACACCGAGAATCACTAAACACCGAGAATTACTAAACACCGAGAATCACTAAACACCGAGAATCACTAAACACCGAGAATTACTAAACACCGAGAATTACTACACACCGAGAATCACTAAACACCGAGAATCACTAAACACAGAGAATTACTAAACACCGAGAATTACTAAACACCGAGAATCACAAAACAGTGAGAATCACTAAACACCGAGAATTACTAAACACCGATAATTACTAAACATCGAGAATTACTAAACACCGAGAATCACTAAACACCGAGAATTACTAAACACCGAGAATCACTAAACATCGAGAATCACTAAACACCGAGAATTACTAAACACCGAGAATCACTAAACACCGAGAATTACTAAACACCGAGAATCACTAAACACCCAGAATCGCTAAACACCGAGAATCACTAAACACCGAGAATCACTAAACACCGAGATTTATTAAACATCGAGAATCACTAAACACCGAGAATCACTAAACATCGAGAATCACTAAACACCGAGATTAACTAAACATCGAGAATTACTAAACACCGAGAATCACTAAACACTGAGAATCACTAAACACCGAGAATTACTAAACACCGAGAATCACTACACACCGAGAATCACTAAACACCGAGATTTACTAAACATCGAGAATCACTAAACACCGAGAATCACTAAACACCGAGAATTATTAAACACTGAGAATCACTAAACACCGAGAATTACTAAACACCGAGAATTACTAAACACCGAGAATCACTAAACACCGAGAATTACTAAACACCGAGAATTACTAAACACCGAGAATTACTAAACACCGAGAATTACTAAACACCGAGAATCACTAAACACCGAGAATCACTAAACACAGAGAATTACTAAACACCGAGAATTACTAAACACCGAGTATCACTAAACAGTGAGAATCACTAAACACCGTTAATTACTAAACACCGAGAATCACTAAACACCGAGAAGTACTAAACACCGAGAATCACTAAACACCGAGAATCACTAAAGTCCGAGAATCACTAAACACCGAGAATAACTAAACACCGAGATTTATTAAACATCGAGAATCACTAAACACCGAAAATCACTAAACATCGAGAATCACTAAACACCGAGATTAACTAAACATCGAGAATCACTAAACACCGAGAATCACTAAACACCGAGAATCACTAAACACCGAGAATTACAAAACACCGAGAATCACTACACACCGAGAATCACTAAACACTGAGATTTACTAAACATCGAGAATCACTAAACACCGAGAATCACTAAACACCGAGAATGATTAAACACCGAGAATCACTAAACACCGAGAATTACTAAACACCGAGAATTACTAAACACCGAGAATTACTAAACATGTAGAATCATTAAACACCAATAATTACTAAACACCGATAATTATTAAACACCGAGAATTACTAAACACTGAGAATCACTAAACACCGAGAATTACAAAACACCGAGAATCCCTACACACCGAGAATCACTAAACACTGAGAATCACTAAACACCGAGAATTACTAAACACCGAGAATTACTAAACACCGAGAATTACTAAACACCGAGAATCACTTAACACCGAAAATCACAACACACCGAGAATCACTAAACACCGAGAATTACTAAACACCGAGAATCACTAAACACCGAGAATCACTAAACACCGAGAATTACTAAACACCGAGAATTACTACACACCGAGAATCACTAAACACCGAGAATCACTAAACACAGAGAATTACTAAACACCGAGAATTACTAAACACCGAGAATCACAAAACAGTGAGAATCACTAAACACCGAGAATTACTAAACACCGATAATTACTAAACATCGAGAATTACTAAACACCGAGAATCACTAAACACCGAGAATTACTAAACACCGAGAATCACTAAACATCGAGAATCACTAAACACCGAGAATTACTAAACACCGAGAATCACTAAACACCGAGAATTACTAAACACCGAGAATCACTAAACACCCAGAATCGCTAAACACCGAGAATCACTAAACACCGAGAATCACTAAACACCGAGATTTATTAAACATCGAGAATCACTAAACACCGAGAATCACTAAACATCGAGAATCACTAAACACCGAGATTAACTAAACATCGAGAATTACTAAACACCGAGAATCACTAAACACTGAGAATCACTAAACACCGAGAATTACTAAACACCGAGAATCACTACACACCGAGAATCACTAAACACCGAGATTTACTAAACATCGAGAATCACTAAACACCGAGAATCACTAAACACCGAGAATTATTAAACACTGAGAATCACTAAACACCGAGAATTACTAAACACCGAGAATTACTAAACACCGAGAATCACTAAACACCGAGAATTACTAAACACCGAGAATTACTAAACACCGAGAATTACTAAACACCGAGAATTACTAAACACCGAGAGTCACTAAACACCGAGAATCACTAAACACGTAGAATTACTAAACACCGAGAATTACTAAACACCGAGAATCACTAAACACCGAGAAATTCTAAACACCGAGAATTACTAAACACCGAGAATCACTAAACACCGAGAATCACTAAACACCGAGAATTACTAAACACCGAGAATCACTAAACACCGAGAAGTACTAACCACCGAGAATTACTAAACACCGAGAATTACTAAACACCGAGAATTACTAAACACCGAGAATCACTAAACCCCGAGAATTACTAAACACCGAGAATTACTAAACACCAAGAATTACTAAACACCGAGAATCACTAAACACCGAGAATTACTAAACACCGAGAATCACTAAATATCGAGAATTACTAAACACCGAGAATCACTAAATATCGAGAATCACTAAACACCGAGAATTACTAAACACCGAGAATCACTAAAAACCAAGAATCACTAAACACCGAGAATCACTAAACACCGAGAATCACTAAACACCGAGATTTACTAAACATCGAGAATCACTAAACACCGAGATTTACTAAACATCGAGAATCACTAAACACCGAGAATCACTAAACATCGAGAATTACTAAACACCGAGATTTACTAATCATCGAGAATCACTAAACACCGAGAATCACTAAACACCGAGAATTACTAAACACCGAGAATCACTAAACACCGAGAATCACTAAACACCGAGATTTACTAAACATCGAGAATCACTAAACACCGAGCATCACTAAACACCGAGAATCACTAAACATCGAGAATCACTAAACACCGAGAATCACTAAACACCAAGAATCACTAAACACCGAGAATCACTAAACACCGAGAATCACTAAACATCGAGAATCACTAAACACCGAGAATCACTAAACACCAAGAATCACTAAACACCGAGAATCACTAAACACCGAGAATCACTAAACACCGAGAATCACTAAACACCGAGAATCACTAAACACCGAGATTTACTTAACATCGAGAATCACTAAACACCGAGAATCACTAAACACCGAGAATCACTAAACACTGAGAATCACTAAACACCGAGATTTACTTAACATCGAGAATCACTAAACACCGAGAATCACTAAACACCGAGAATTACTAAACACCGAGAATCACTAAACACCGAGAAGTACTAACCACCGAGAATTACTAAACACCGAGAATTACTAAACACCGAGAATCACTAAACACCGAGAATCACTAAACCCCGAGAATTACTAAACACCGAGAATTACTAAACACCAAGAATTACTAAACACCGAGAATCACTAAACACCGAGAATTACTAAACACCGAGAATCACTAAATATCGAGAATTACTAAACACCGAGAATCACTAAATATCGAGAATCACTAAACACCGAGAATTACTAAACACCGAGAATCACTAAAAACCAAGAATCACTAAACACCGAGAATCACTAAACACCGAGAATCACTAAACACCGAGATTTACTAAACATCGAGAATCACTAAACACCGAGATTTACTAAACATCGAGAATCACTAAACACCGAGAATCACTAAACATCGAGAATTACTAAACACCGAGATTTACTAATCATCGAGAATCACTAAACACCGAGAATCACTAAACACCGAGAATTACTAAACACCGAGAATCACTAAACACCGAGAATCACTAAACACCGAGATTTACTAAACATCGAGAATCACTAAACACCGAGCATCACTAAACACCGAGAATCACTAAACATCGAGAATCACTAAACACCGAGAATCACTAAACACCAAGAATCACTAAACACCGAGAATCACTAAACACCGAGAATCACTAAACATCGAGAATCACTAAACACCGAGAATCACTAAACACCAAGAATCACTAAACACCGAGAATCACTAAACACCGAGAATCACTAAACACCGAGAATCACTAAACACCGAGAATCACTAAACACCGAGATTTACTTAACATCGAGAATCACTAAACACCGAGAATCACTAAACACCGAGAATCACTAAACACTGAGAATTACTGTCAAAGAAAATTATGCTGAAGCATTATAATGCACTCCTACATGTTGCCAAAGCAACCATTGAAACTATTAACAAACTGGGTTTTGAGATGCTGGAGCATCCTACATACAGCTCAGAACTTGCCCCATCCGACTATCACTCACGGATGCATTACGTGGTCATAAATTTTCTTTTAATGAGGCGGTACAAAAAGCAATGCATGAATAGTTATGTGTCCAAAGTCTTTCTTCACACAAGGCATCAAATGCAGTTGTGTAGAATAATGATAAATCGTTTTCACGTTTTGTGCTTTTAAAATAAACAAGCACGATAAAAAATTAAAAAACACAGTGCAGTAATTATTGATTTACCCATATATATATATATATATATATATATATATATATATATATATATATATATATAATTATTTACTAGATTAATTATTAAATACCTACACTCACTAGTGTATCATCCTATAGGGAATTATCAGTGCAAGGTGTCACGATTACAACCAGTCGATAGATCCAAAGGGCGAATGATCCCTTTTTCGGGGTCAACGGCCAACTAGCACCATGTGTGTTTGTGTGTATGTATGTGTGTGTTGGGGTGGAGAGGGCTCCCGTAAGCCGTGGTGAAGGCAACCTTTCTAGGAGAAGCAAATCTCTGATTTACAAACCATAAAGCGGGAGACCAGTACCCGCATTAAGCTGATCTGCAGTTTAACTTGTTGCTGGCTATCTTGCTCTTGCTTGTTGCTGGATCTCAACATTTTGAACCGAGAGAGAGAGACTTAGCTGTCGTACAAAGCTAAGACTCTATAACACCATGTGTGTATAAATACTCCCTCAGGCATTTGTCTATCAAAATGGTCCTGTGGCGATGGAAGTCATTTTTGGGCTTATGGACTTTAAGTCTCTGAGGGTGTGGCACTTGTCTGACAAGACGTTGCAATCATCATATATATATATATGTATAATTATTTACTATAATAATTATTAAATACCTACACACACTAGTATATCATCCTTTAGGGGATTATCAATGCAAGGTGTCACGATTAAAACCAGTCGATAGCTTCGAACCCGGCTACGAAAGCCATCTCCAGCTTCATTAGCAAAGACCTAATTCATTCGGTTACCGTTAACCGCGAGAAATGCTGTTGAATTTAAACATTTATTTTTTTAAATGCTTTTTTTTATGTCTATCAGAGTGATCTAATCATTATATGATGATTTGATATATATATATATATATATATATATATATATATATATATATATATATATATATATAAACCGTCTCATTTTTCTTGGATAGAGCAAAATTAATTGACATCGCCTGCTATGTACTTTAAAATGGCAGTCAATGTTATTAATATATTATCCAATTGACTACAGTACACCTTTAACCTTTATCCTTGAGTGGTCTCTGACCTTGATAAGTGGTTATGCCTATGTAAAAAGATACATGAAGATATGTTTTGCGAACGCAGGAAATAATGTTGGGACTATAAGCCGGATTGTAGGGTGTAGATTCTATTTCGTGTTTGGAATGGGTGCAAGCTTTTCTGCACTGAAACACTGTGAATAGCGAAACAGAGCGAATGACTATCATCTTTTAGCTAGCCTGTGATAAGCGTCTTCACGCGATGTATGCTTGGCGTAACACATTTGTAAGTAAACAAACAAACCGAGCATGGTAAAAGCGTAGGTCTAATGTTTAAATAAATAGACAATTGAAGAGATCGTTTGCGAACACTAATCCTATGAGTCAGATCGTAGAACTTGATAGTTGTGGGTTCGAACTCTGGGTCGGAGTCCATGCTAGTCTAGGTGCTCTAAAGATGTGATGCAGCGAAACAGTTTTCCCGATGATGATGTCTACTGTCTATATTTTTATACATACGTACACTAATGTTTCATTCTTTCGCAATCATCAGTCTAGAGAGTAGCGATTGCCATTAGTCGAAGGACTCGAACCCTGCCACTAAGACACCTTTGACTTAATTAACAAGGAAGTTACACCTAGACCACCGTCAACCGCCACGATAATCAAGGAAGTTTAACATTTATAAACTCAAATACAGGCACCACGTTATTAGGACGATTGAGCAACCGACAGCTGCGATATCGCACAAGGCCAGCCGACTGCCTTTTATTCTAGGACAGTACTAAACTTTTAAGAACTTAAAAGGCCGAAATAATTATATATATATATATATATATATATATATATATATATATATATATATATATATATATATATATATATATATATATATAATAGCTGGGGAGGGGCGCCCGGCTTTGCCCGGGTGTAAATACGCTTCAATATGATATTTTAATTTGTCTAGATTTCCTATGTATTAATATAGAGTCGTAAATTTCAAAAGTTGAAAAAATAGTATAGTAGAACCCCGGGATGCGGCATAAAATATTAGTTACAAAATTCAGCACAGCATATAATACACATGTGCACTGCCGATCAAAAATTTAAGACAACTTAAAAATCTTTAAAAAGAAACCTTTTTTTAAGGATAGATTTTAAACTCTTCCGACTTAAGGTTAATAATACTACAATCTAAAAGGTTATGGAAACAAAAAAGGTAAATTCGGAAAATTTTATTTAAAAATGTGCATTCTTATTATATTAGACTTTTTACACAATGTCAAAGTTATAAAACCAAGGGTATAGAATTGTTAGATTTATGGTAATTCTAATGTTTTTAGTTCAGTTAGAGATTAGCAATCACTGTGTAAAGGTGTTACCATGCCTAAAGCAAGAAATCTAACCGAAGTTTAGTGCTCTCAAATTCTAGGATTCCATAAGCAAGGTTTGTCACAGCGAGCGATAGCAGCTAAGGTAAATCGCAGTAAAAATGTTATTTGCATCTTTGTAAAGAACACTGAGAATTATGGAAAAGCAAAATTCTTTAGTACCCTCCCCCCCAAAAAAAAATTTATCCTGCATTGAGTAGGAGAATCAGACAGGTTGTTATGAATGACAGAGGATTTTCTTCTAGTGAAATTAAGGCGGTTACAGATGCTGACTGCTGTCCAATAACCATCAGACGAAACTTACAGCAAAAAGTATGGTAATTAAAAAAGCGTAAACAAATTCCTCAATTGCTTCCACGCCACAAAGTGGACCGCTTAAGATTTGGTCGTGAATACCAAACCTGGGACATTGAGAAGTGGAAGAAAGTCCTGTTTACTCATGAGAAAAATTCAATTTAGATGGTCGTGATAGCTTCCAACGATATTTGCATGACAAAAACATGCTCCTTGAAATTTTTTCCACACGTCATACTGGTGGAGGGTCCGTAATGGTAGGGGATGCCTTTTCTTACAGAGGGACGATGTAGCTCCAGGTGGTGCAAGGTCTTTGGACAGCTGCTGGTTATATTAGCATGCTACAAGAAGCATCTTTGGTGATGGAGGGTCATCGTTTGTGTGGGGATGGATGGTTATTCTAACAGGATAATGCTGCAATCCATACTGCAAGACGGACCTTGAGCATTCTACAAGAAAATAAAGTGCATCTCTTGAGACATTCTGCACGCTACCCGGACTTGGACCCAATTGAAAATGTTTGGGCATGGACGACAAGAGATGTTTATCGAAATGGAAAACAATATGCAACATAAAATGAACTTCGTAAAGCCATCTCCAGAAACTGGAGCAGGATCCTCCGCATCTTAATGGAAACCCTTATTTCTAGCATGCCCAAATAATTTTTGAAGTCATCAAAAGCAATGGAGGTAGAACTCATTATTAAGTTTGATTGTTGAATGTTTTCATACACTTTTCATACAATTTCTGTACAATTTTATAGAATTTTTGTCTCTTGTCTTATAATTTTGATCATGTGTAAAAAGCCTAATTTGATAAAAATGTAAATTTTAAAAATAAATCTTTTGAATGTAGCTTTTTGTTTCCATAACGGTTTAGATTGTAGTATTGGTAACCTTAAGCGTGAAGAGTTTTAAATATATCTGTTGAAAAAAGTTTTTTTCAAAGATTTTTAAGTGGTCTTAAATTTTTGATCATATATATATATGTATATAATCAAATAACATTATAAATAACACCGTAACACGGGGTATATACCGCAAACACGGGCCGGAAAAACAGCGTGTTCTTCATCGTAACCTGAAAAAATGTACTATAAGGCCGCCGTATCGTGGGGTCTTCTGAATTTTGGTGCGTCTGCTGGAATCGAAACCGAAATTGTAGCATTCAAATCTGGTGACGTTACCACTGTACCAGCCTGACACACATAATTTGATTAAAGAGTAAAAATTAAAAATAAACGAAGATTAATGTATAAAATGTTTTACAAATTTTTAATTTTTGACCCCTTTTCAACCCCTTAAAAACTATTTTAACCGGTTTTAGACCCATAAAAATCGGCTCGTAAAAATCCGATTATTTGAGGCCCCTAGCACCGCTTTGCGACTTTTAGTTTCGGAAAATATGGAAACATACATACATACGTACAGACAGACAGACTGATAGATAGACAGACGTATAGCCGTTTATATATTAGATTATATATACATTTATGTGTGTGAGTGTGTGCACGCATGCGTGTGTGTCGTGTAATTTTTATTTTATTAATTGAATATTCTTTTCTAATTAAAAAAAAAAGACAAATTAAACTAATGCTTCTTCTAATTAAATAATAATTTGCCTTATTGATAACATGATTGAGACTATCTTAGAGCTTTTAACCAACCACACGATATGTTCTTGTTTATGACGTCAGCACGATATTCTTTGTAAAACGCCCACATGCACGATTCTTGCGAAAAAGATCGCCCACGAGTTTTTTTTATGTAGTCGTACAAGCCTTCAACGTTTGTGTTGCAAGTGATATCAATGAATGCAAGCAAGTAAAAAAAAGAAAACGTTCACATCGTTTTTATCTTAAAGTTTATTAAAAAAAAGAACACTTGTAAATACATTTCCATTCACTGTCCGTTTATTTTCTCTGAAAGAAAAAAAATCGTTAATTGTTTTGTAAAATGTAAAGAAGAGGTTTTAGCTAATTCTACGAATGGTTTAATATCTGCCGTATAAGTTATATACACATCATATCTGCCGTATAAATTATATAAGCATAGCTTTGACTTAGATGAGCTGTGTCTGAAAAGTAACAGAACTGAGGTCACAAAAATGTATGTACTTTCCTAAGCCTCGTAGAAGAGGTCCTTTTCTCTTCCCTGCAACCTCTATCTCACAGAAGAGATGTTGCGAGTTTATCTCTGCTTTATCATTATTTTCATGGCAAGTACTCGACTGAGCTTCAATCTATGACCCCCCTCGCCAAACGCTCACAAGAAACACTCGTTTAGCTGAAAACACTATCAATGATTCCCCCACTCTTTATCTGTGCCTAAACCTAAACGTAGATTCGATGAACAAAGCTTCTTTCTTAGAACTGCACGCCTGTGGAATTGTCTTTCGTTTTCCTGCTTTCCAGCTGACTACAATATGGTTGTCTTCAAGTCCAACGTAAACAAGTTGTTGATGAGCCGTTCTACTTAAGTTAACAAATTTACTGAATTTTCATTACTAACGATTACTATATTGTCCAATTGACTACTGTACACTCTTAACCCTTATTCTCGAGTGGTCTCTAGCCTTGATAACTGGTGATGCCTATGTAAAAGAACAACAACAACAAAAAAACAACAACAGACTACATGCTTTTTATTTTCAAAGTAATCACAACCTTGAATAAAATATCAGCATTTTCTATGATATATACGGCATAATCACGTTGCAACACCGGTTCCCGTCAGATCACCGAAGTTCTTGTTAGAATCTACCGGTCAGCATTAATCATTATGTTTAACCCTAAGCATATATATTAAGCATAGATTTTCTATATTTACTTCAACAGTTCTCAATACTTTGGTAGGACTCAGTAGTAAAGTACGAAAATACATCTATGGTAATTAATCTGTACAAGTATATTGGCGTTTTATCTCTGCAGGCTAAATGTACAGCTTTTTGGTTACGTAGTGATTAGTCTTGCTAATTTTTCAATCATATTAGTTGTTAGTTAGCTAGAATGATCATCACAGCACACACACACACACACATATATATGTATATATATATATCTCTATATATATATTATATATATATATATATATATATATATATATATTGAAAAGCCAATTCAGGAAACGTGATTATGTAGTAGAGCTGATATTTATTCAATGTAACCGCTTTAAGCCTCAATCACTCCCTTCGATACGGGTCCGAAACAAGGAGCACACATTTTTCACAAACGCCGGAATGAGCTCGGCAAATACTCGGCGGATGGCTGCGATCATGCTGGCTTTGGTGTTGTGGGATGCCATATTGGTTATATTCTTGACGTATGACAAAATGAAGTAGTTCAGCTCAGAGGAGAACGGGGCCAGTGAGAGAAGTGTACGAAGACGATGCAGTCCTTGTGAAGCCAAGCCTGTGTCTTTTGGGATTTTTTGTATTTGTGGGGTGGCACTGAGTCCTGCTGCCACACCCAGGGTCTACCAGCGACCACCTGATTGCACCAGGAGATCATCACACTCTTCAGCACACCCATGTAGATTTTGGTGTTGACTTTCAAGCCGACGATGTGAGGTGGACTGATGTGGCCCTACTTAAAACCATATCCGATACCATGACCGTGGTCTTAAACTTTGTATTCATCACGCTAGACACGCTCTCAAGCGTTAGAAACGTTCGGATTTGCATTTTGAGGATGTTGGCAATGGTCCTGTTATCATAACTTGGATCGGTAGAGTGCATGAGTTGTACAGCGGTGCATCTCCGACCTCGCTTGAGGATTGTGTCATTTTCAGACATGATAGAAGGCTCACATTCTCTTGGGATTTGTACTAAACTGAGGAATTAGTAGATCGTCTGCATAAAAACCAAAAAACAAAACAAAAACGATTTTTTCAAACAGAAATAAAATCATGTCCTATTTTAAGGCGAAACTTTTATCGTTCGGCCCTGCATATGAATGTACACACACACACACACACACACACACACACACACACACACACATATATATATATATATATATATATATCCGTTCACATGCACCTTTCACCCTTTCACGATAAAGCTAGAACTCAGAATTAGAGAGAATCGAGCAATTGCATCGACAACGGACAACGCCAGACCCGAAGTGGGGTTCGATGTACTGCATCTCATCAGTGACGTGCTCAGACAAAGGCGCAAACCCAGGTCGTCGCACTCATGAAGTGTGCAATACTGACGACCTAACCATATGGGACACGGCGCAATCTATTGTCCTCGCGCGAAAGAGCAGGACACAAAATGTTTTAAATAATAAATATAATAATAGAATAACAATAACAAAGACTTTCTTCGCTAGCGAGGACTACAATTGACCGTAACCAGTTATACAGTCCTTTTGAAAATTTCATCTCTATTTTTCTCCTTATGTACTGAATATTTGTTAATGAAACCTATATGAAATATATTCCTACTAAATTTTAAAGATTTTCATTTCTGAAAGAAGTTTAAAAAAATTTAATCTAAAAAAGTTATTTTAAAGTTTTTGTTAATAAAATTCAGATTTTCTCATTATTCAGACCTGTATTACAAAGAGGGGGTTCAAAAATGCGTTGTGGTGTGAGGATAAATACAAACTGAAACAGAGATAATATTCAGACCTGTACTAATACAAAGAGGGGGTTGCTAAAATGAGTTGTGATGTGAGGAGAAATACAAACTAAAATTGAGAGAAAGAGCGTTTTAAAATATAATCTTAAAAACATAAGATACAAGTTATAAAATCATTTCATCCAAGGCATGAAAATTGTTAAGCAAAATGTTTTTACTATATGCTTTAAAATAAAGGTACAATATACAATTTGAAATGTATTTATCTGCAAAATGCAGTTTTATAAATTTTACAAAGTAAGGTATAAAAATTTTATTTTAACTGAATAAATAAATTACCTTGGATTTATTTTATGTAATGTACATTTTGTAGTAATTTAAAAACATTTTCTTTGATCTAGCAATGAATGATATAGATATAAAATTTTCAATGATTTTTTTAGAAGTGCAATAGAATAAACATTACATAAAATAAATCCAAGGTAATTTTTTTGATTCAATTTAAATTAAATTTTTATACTTGACTTTGTAAAATTTATAAAAGTGCACTTTGGAGATAAATAAATTTCAAATTGAATCTTGTACCTTTATTTTTAAAACCTATAGTAAAAATATTTTGTTTATCAATTTTCATGCCTTGGATGAAATGCTTTTCTAACTTAATATATATATATATATATATATATATATATATATATATATATATATATATATATATATATATTGTGTACAGAAAGTTGTTAGTTGAGGCAGATCTCTTCAGCCAATATTCGTCTCTAGAAGAATATTGTCTGAAGAGAGCTTGATAAGGATACCTTAAACGGACCTTATTATCGGGCTTGAAACCGACGGTACCAATGCTCTGTCTCAACTAACAACTTTCTGTACACAAAATATAAATACGCTCTTACAATTTGGATTTTCCTTTTAATTGAGCACTCTGCTGGAATTCCTTTTCCAAAAAAAACTAATCATATATATATATATATATATATATATATATATATATATATATATATATATGTATATATATATTTATATATATATAGGTTTATGTTGCTGGTACTGAAGTTTATGGAGCCAAAACGGAAAAGAAAGGGAATGGTTCAACAACGACAACAATAATCAAAATAATGAAAATAATCAACTGCGGGGAAATAAACAGGCTATTTTTGAATCTTAACTTCGTGAAAATCATTCCAATCATACAATTAATTTGCAAAGAGGTCAAAGCCAAAAAATTAAAAAAAAACAATGGTGGATGAATATAACAAAACAGATCTAAAAACCGTTTGATGCAAAGAATTCGATAGAATTTTATGGACTTAGGCGCCTAGTATTTGGCCCTCTTACTTCTTCAATATCTCTCTTGATGTTGAAAGATGGTTCTATTGTCAGTAAAGATCCAGAAAATATTTGGAAAAGATGGCAGGACCACTTTACTGATGTATTTTACAATACCCAAGTATTTATATAAATAGGTACATTTTTATAATAGCGCCAACTCCAAAGAAGTCGATTTTTTACGTTTCAACCTTAAACGCACCTTCTGGCAAGCATATTTTTTTTATCTCAACAACTGTACTACAACTCTACAACAACGGCACCGAAGGTGCTCAAGTCCAAAAAATCGACCAGAAAATTGTAAAAAAAAAATCCAAAATACGTAAAAAAACACTAACTATACAAACTATAAACAAAACTATAAAGAAATGTATGATTCGTTTTTCCAAAATTCTTAAATAAAAAAACCCAGTAAAATCCAATTAGGAATACGTGTTACATTGTATGTGACACTGGAGGTTCGACTCGTGTACGCCATTGATTTTTTTAAAACAAAAACCCAGCTTTTTTGCTAAAATAATAATCGCCAATCTTTGTTCAGTATCATTCGCCGATATGAGAACTCCGTACAGAAGATTAAAACACCTGGTATTTGCCCAATTCTCTTTAATCATCCACATGTTGACGTATGACGTATGACATGTTGACGTATGACATGTTGAGGTATGACTTATCGATAAACTTCGCGTCTCCCGCTTTTAGGATTCAGTCAAAAGGCGCTCTTCTGATGCCAGTGTTTGCTCCTGTATAAAATGAACGACTATTACCGAGAACAAACGATTTGGAAAAAAAAGTATTTTAATATTTTTCCGTTTTAAGTATATAAAAACATGCTTGGATTAGTTAAAAACGCTGTCGCGAAATGTGAAGGACAACGAATTTATAGTTTTTTTAGTTGATCGAAAACAAACATACCAAGATATACTAGAAAATGTACTCACCGTAGCCCGGTGATTAAGGTAACGTTAAAGTCCTCTAAAATAAATCAAGTATAAAAAAGGCATACGCATGCGAGTATTGTGTTATTCCAAATAGTTTATTTTTTGTAAGTAAACATCTCGAACTGAGATCTAAACCACAACATAAAATCAGTCAGTAAAGTACGATAGCCATTAAACCAGCCTGCCACCCTATTAAGCAATGTTTTTTCAAACTTTGTGAAACAGTTGACAAACGGATAAAAACACGATACCCGCCATGTACAAATTTTTCAATCTTGACCATGTAGCAACCCTTATTTCCGGGTGAAAACCGATTAAACATTTTCCCACGTGCCTGAATACCCTTCACATCAAATTTCAAGATTTGAGTATATAGTTAGAGAAGTGGCCTCATACACACATTCTCACTTTAATATATATATATATATATAATTATTTTTTTACTATAATAATTAAATACCTACAGACACTAGTGTTTCATCCTTTCGGGATTCTTCAGTGCCTGGGTGTCACAATTACTACCAGTCGAACGATTCGAACCCCGCGACACGAGACATCTCTGGCTCGATTAGCGGTGGCCTTATCCATTCGGCTACCATTAATCGTGTGAAATAGCGTTGAATTTTAAACATTTTAATTTAAATGTTCATTACGTCAGACAGACAGTGATCTAATCGTTATACGATGATCTACGCATAAGAGCTAAATTGACCGACTTTTAATTCAACTGAAAGTGCTCAACGATAAGAAACGAATTTCTTAAAGGGGATGTCATAATTATTTTTTTACTATAATAATAAATACCTACAGACACTAGTGTTTCATCCTTTCGGGATTCTTCAATGCAGGGTGTCACGATTACTACCAGTCGAACGATTCGAACCCCGCGTCTGTCTGTTTGTCTGCCCGTTAATGCATGATTACTTATCTTTCTTCAAAATCATAAGAAACGTGAAAGTGAAAAAAAAAAACGTTAATTCCTTACCCTGTGGCGTTCATGACTTGGCTGAGTCTCTTCATAAACTCAAGATGACGTGATATAATAAGGCACAATGTAAAACTGTCTGTAAATCTCCGGCGTGATATTTTTACAGATGTCAACAGATATCGTCGACCATGTAGTTGGGTTGGGGAATAATTCAAATCAATAAACACTTATTCGAAAATGAACGGCATTTGTAGATAACATATTCAAACCTTAATGAAACATTATGTTCATTGCGAATATTGCTCGTAAATGTTGATTCCATTTTTTTTTATTTTCATCTAAGATACATCCCCAACAATCATCATTGTTGGTGTTGAGGTAAGTTATAGTCTTAGTAAAGTTCTAAGGGGTGCACCTTCTAAGGCTTTATCTTCTCTTTGAGAACGGGTTAGTTTTTTTTGGTAATGCTATTATCAGGGAATTGTTTGTATTTGAAGTTGATTAAAACAAAAAACAATGTGATATAGCGTTGGAAAATCATAAACATTTAAAATATTTTTCTTTACTTTTTCATGATATAACATGCAAATGGTCTGTATTGTTTCGAATATTAAGTCTACTGTTCTCATGTTGATGGTTATTCTCACAACGTTTCGGCCGATGTAAAACCACACTTCTTCAGTCGGTATCATGTCGAACTCAGGAATCTTTCCGTCGAACTCAGGAATCATTTGTAGAATTTCGAACAAAACCCTTTATTTGTATACTGTTGGTCTGTCAGACATGACTGAGTAGAAATCTTACGTAATTCGCAATTGTATTCTTAGTAACGTCTGCTCTGATTGTTGAACCTTCAACATTCTGAAGAGTGTTACTTAGAATTTAATTTTACCCATTACCTACTTCGTTAGTTACGAGACATGTTCTAGAAAGGAATCTTGGCGTAACGGATAAAGTATTAAGTTACATTCAGTTCTCAATACTAATAATATGATTGTGAGTTGCTTAAGTTTAATACTGGATAATGGCTAACGGAACGAAAGCATGCTACGCTTGTGGATTCGATAAAGGGTCCGTCCGAAGTTCTGTGTAGATTTCTGAGTTCGACAAGAAACAACTAGAGAAGGTCGAGGGTTTCATCGGTCCAGACACTGTAAGACTAACAACTAAGATGAAAATAATAGTCCGATTAAAACAAGAAAAAAGCATTAATTCTCATCACAAAACATAGCGCAAAGGATTATTTCCGTTCAAATCAATAAACACAATCGTTAGATATACGAAAGTTTGAAAAAAAAACCTCAAACAATTTTATTTCTATTGTTTACGCATTCAAGTGTTCATTTCTTCCATATTCAACATTCACCGAAATCTTATTTAAAATTTAATTGTAAACATGACTATATTTGGAATAAGTTTGCGAGAAATAAACCACACAGTAATTGTGGAGAATACTTACACCTTCAGCCTCGGAAGCAATGTTGGGGTGGGTTAGGGTCAGGTGGTTTGCAATTCGAAAAGAAACAATCTCAGTTAATAAGGTGGAAAGATGTAGTACGAGACATGAGATAACAAGACAAACGCACAGTAATCTGTCTGAGGTGGAATTATTGATGAAACAAAGTGGAAGTAGCAACAGAAGAAACGGGGGCGGGAGGAGAAAAAAGAATAGAAGCATACGGTGGATAGGTAGATATAGAGAACGGATAATATTCATTTCTATATCATTAAAACAACAGTACCGTCGGATCTAAATATATATATATATATATATATATATATATATATATATATATATATATATATATATATAGAGAGAGAGAGAGAGAGAGAGAGAGAGAGAGAGAGAAAGAGGGGGAGAGAAGGAGAAAGATAGTTTTATTGTTTTTCCTGTTTACAATTACATATTTTCGTAAGTGTTATTCCCCCTGGAAATTTTAAGGAAGTTTTTCCCTATTTACATTATATATATATATATATATATATATATATATATATATATATATATATATGTGTGTGTGTGTGTGTGTGTGTGTGTGTGTGTGTGGAAATAGAGACATAGAGATAAATAGTTATATATATATATATATATATATATATATATATATATCAGAGCAAATAATAAATAAAACATGTTAAAAACCCCTTTGAAAAAGAGTTAAAAGCATATTTAATTTGAAAAGGCCCCACTAAATAAGTGTTATTCAGTGTTTCCTTTTCAAATTAAATATGTTTGTAACTCTTTTTCAAAAGGGTTTTTAACATGTTTTATTGATTATTTGCTCTTAATAATTATTCATTCTTTAATATTTATAATATACTTTAGTTTTACCATCTTGGATCATTTTGGTCAATTTAATTGTAATTTTTATTTCATATATATATATATATATATATATATATATATATATATATATATATACTCGGGTTTTTTTTATATTCAAAAGTAATGGACTAATGAATTCAACGAGGTTGTTAGATAGTGCTCAATAAAAAGAGCTGATAATACTTGTTTATTGTTATATAAACATGCTCACATCCCGCTGCTACAAATAGCCACTTGTTTCAATCAAACAACAGATATCATCAGGCAGCGACTTGACTATTCAAAAGTTCAATGAATAATGGATTTTTATTTTAGGTAGGAACTCTTTAGAAGTTGGAGTCAAAAAACTTAAAACACAGGACTTTAATTAAATAAAAAAACAGATGTTAAAACTGTAAATTTTTTGGATGTGAAAATTTTTTGGATGTGAAATTTTTTGGATGTGAAATTTTTTGGATGTGAACTTTGATTTAAGGAAAGGCATCTACCAACCATATAGGAAGGAAAACT
>NC_136499.1:36014475-36066975 GCF_053919585.1 Euprymna scolopes
CTTTCTAGCAGCTCCTGCCCGAATGTGGCAACAGTATTCCATCCTTGGACGTACCTGGCTCTTATATAGATAGAGAATTGCATCAGCAGTGAGATATCTACTGGAGCGATAGAAGGATCCGACCATTTTTCCAGCGGCCTTGGCAACAGATTTGATGTACCTGTTCCATTTCAGATCAGGAGTAAAGGTCAAGCCCAGAAGCTTGTTAAAATTTGAGGCCTTCGTCAAGACGATAGCCATTCATTTCAGCTGATGCCAGATGGGGATCAGAACGTTGATGATGTAAAGAGAGAAGCTTGGTTTTAGATGGATTAAAAGTAACCAGCCATTCCTTTCCTCATTGTACTACATACTTCTCAGCTTGTAAATTCGAAGTTATTTTGAAGTCAAATTCATTCATTCTTTTCCTTTGTTTGTGAAGTTAACCGTGTGAAAGTTGAATCCGACGCCGCCAGTTGATATCGGGTTAAAGTGTAATTGGAACGAAGGAACACAGGATTTCTAGAAACGAAACATTTATTCACATATATTACAGGCAAAGCGAGTTGACCAATACCATTCCTCAACGGTAGGGCGTTTGCACCCGACCTCCTTGGTCGCGTGCCAATCTCTGACTGCCGGAAGTGACGTCACCGGAGGAAGTGACGTCATGAGATATTCCATTAATCCCATGGATTACGTGCAAAAGAAAATGACAATTTTGCTCTACGAACGAATCAAACACCATTAATAAATACTGAAATATATAAAGCACTTGAAGAATAACAACATTGATCTAAATAACCGTGTTTAAATCTAAATAACTCTAAAAGCTGATATGCTGTAAGACAAAACAATCAAACCAAACATCGTGAATAAATATTTAAAGATATAAAGGATTTGACGCATAAAACCGTTTTACAAAATGTTGGATATGGCTTTAAATAACAAACAAAAATATATGCTTTAAAATAAAATGACCAAACCTTAACTTAAATTTGCTTACAATTTTTTCTTTCTTTATTATCATCACTTATTATTAAGATTAATGTTTTCCCACATTTAGAATAGAATTTGCATGCGTGACTAGTGGCGCAAGCCGGTTTTGTTATTTAATGTTTTTTTTCAGGAGAAATAGTACTTTTTATAGATATTACACATGATAAAAATGTTAAATATTTTTCTCATAAAGTCACGTTTAGAAATTAATAGAAATGGTTCGGATTTGTTTGTGTGATCGAAAGAAACAAAAAGTAAAAAAGTGCCAACAGAAATAAAAGAAAATAATCACCCAGCAACATCAAACAAAGATGGCTGCTCAGATTTAGCGAAAATCGATTTCGATTCCATTGCTTACGGGTTGGGGAACCGTTCTCACTGTTTAAATTGTAAAATCACTGGTGCATCGTAAAAAAAAAAAAATCGCGCTTTCTTTTTCTATCAAGCCAAGCATGATGATAGGCAAGATTGCACGAGCAGAAACCAGTTTCCGGCTATTGACCATACGTGCTAAAGACGATTATGGCATAAAACAGAGACACGCCCTTCAGCTCTGTTGTGGTTCTAATTGAAATGTTGATCTGGTTGTGAATGAAGATTTATTCTTCTACAGCATAAATGGTAGGAAACATGATTAGAGTAATGGATAAAGGTATTGCCGTGGAATCTGCCGAGTTAGGAACAAATCAAATGAAATAACTTTGATTTCATCCCATCCCAAACTATATTTACAAGTGAGAGTTGGTATCTGACTCCGAAACTACAGGGCGGGACGATACAATTGTGGTCCTAGAAATGACGACGTGATTCAATTTCCGTTTGATAAAAACTATTTTCCTTTTTCGGTTGCAGCTCATCTACTAGTTGGCCAGTTGTGTAAAAATCCTTAGAGCGATATGAGCATTCTATCAAGTCTACAAGTGACACAATGTTCAACGAGCGAGATCAGAGATGCGCCGCTGTAAAACTCATGCTCTCTACATACACAATTTATTACAACAGGAACATTATCAGGACCCTAAAAATGTAAATCCCGACGGTGTACCCAAAGTGATGAAAACAAAGTTTCCATCTACTTATCGTTTTTGGTGTGACTTCGAGTGAGGGGCACATCAAACCACCTCATATCTTTGAACTTGGCGTGAAAGTCAACACTAAAGTGTACTTGGATATGCTGAAGACTATGGTGATCCCCTAGTTCAATCAAGTGGCCACTGGCAGTCCCCCCCCCAAAAAAAATGCTTGGCTTGAGAAGGAGTACTACGACTTTGTACTCTTCCCTCACTGCCCCCTCTTCCCTGACCTGAACAGACTGGACTACTTCGTTTGGTCACACGTCGAGAACATCACCAACATGACCTCTCATAACACAAAAGCCAGCCTGATCGCTGGCATCCGCCGAGTATTTACCGAACTCCCTTCGGTGCTTGTGGAAAAGGCATGCTACCAGTTCCGGACTCGTATCGAGGCGGTGATTGAGGCTAAAGGCGGATACATTGAATAGATGTCAACTCTACTATATAGTCAAGTTACCTGTATGTATTTTTTTCAATAAACGTTTAAAAAAAAAGCTGTAGTGTTATTTTCTTTAGGCGATAAATTTATCATCAAACGTTGTATTTCAAACGAGTGAGATTTCATATCTGTCTGTTTGAATCGAAAACTAGAATTTTACCAACTTTGTAAATTGCTAAATTCAATTTTCCATAACGAATCTATATATCTATAGAAGTGAAATTGTCTGTGTGTGTCTCTGTCTGTATGTGTACATCTCCCTACCAAACTACTCTGTCAATTTTCAATAATACAGATTCAAGATTTGACGTAAGGGATAGTGAAATTTGGGAAATAATTTTTAATCGGTTTTCAGACAGAAATTTTACAGTCAAAGTATCAGAGTTAAACGATTTGACCTTTTAAAACTCTTCCAAGCTCCTTCGCCAATTGTGGATCTAAACACTTCAAATTATAGGTTATGTAGGTTACTTGGACATAGATTAAACTTTTTAATTTGATTTGAGTCCAAAACAATAACTGTTAAAGAGTAAAAATTTGAGTCAAATTTTTAAAAACTTTGGCCTCTACAGTCTCTAATAAATTACTCAGCCAAATTTTTAAAAACTTTGGCCTCTAGAGTCTCTAATAAATTAATCAGCCAAATTTTTAAAAACTTTATCCTCCGCAGTCTCTAATAAATTACTCAGCCAAATTTTTAAAAACTTTAGCCTCCGCAGTCTCTAATAAATTACTCAGCCAAATTTTTAAAAACTTTGGCCTCCGCAGTCTCTAATAAATTACTCAGCCAAATTTTTAAAAACTTTGGCCTCCGCAGTCTCTAATAAATTACTCAGCCAAATTTTTAAAAACTTTGGCCTCCGCAGTCTCTAATAAATTACTCAGCCAAATTTTTAAAAACTTTGGCCTCCGCAGTCTCTAATAAATTACTCAGCCAAATTTTTAAAAACTTTGGCCTCCGCAGTCTCTAATAAATTACTCAGTCAAATTTTTAAAAACTTTGGCCTCCGCAGTCTCTAATAAATTACTCAGCCAAATTTTTAAAAACTTTGGCCTCCGCAGTCTCTAATAAATTACTCAGCCAAATTTTTAAAAACTTTGGCCTCCGCAGTCTCTAATAAATTACTCAGTCAAATTTTAAAAAACTTTGGCCTCCGCAGTCTCTAATAAATTACTCAGCCAAATTTTTAAAAACTTTGGCCTCCGCAGTCTCTAATAAATTACTCAGCCAAATTTTTAAAAAACTTTGGCCTCCGCAGTCTCTAATAAATTACTCAGCCAAATTTTTAAAAACTTTGGCCTCCGCAGTCTCTAATAAATTAATCAGCCAAATTTTTAAAAACTTTGGCCTCCGCAGTCTCTAATAAATTACTCAGCCAAATTTTTAAAAACTTTGGCCTCCGCAGTCTCTAATAAATTACTCAGCCAAATTTTTAAAAACTTTGGCCTCCGTAGTCTCTAATAAATTACTCAGTCAAATTTTAAAAAACTTTGGCCTCCGCAGTCTCTAATAAATTACTCAGCCAAATTTTTAAAAACTTTGGCCTCCGCAGTCTCTAATAAATTACTCAGTCAAATTTTTGTCGAAACATTTGAAATTTTACAAAAAGTTTATTCAGATATAAGGCAAACTTTTAAATTGATTTTTGGCCGAAAATATGGCTACTAATGGATAAAAATTTAAAAGATTTGACGCTTACGGTCTCTAGCAAACTATTCAGCCAACTTTGGGTCTAAACATTTGAAATTTTACATAAAGTGTATTCAGACATGCATCAAGCTTCAGTTTTGGGCGAAAATTTTGGTGTCAAGAGGTCAAAGTTGAAAGAGTTGATCATTTGCAGACTCTACCAAACTCCTCCGCCAATTCTGTGTGTAAACACCTGAAATTTTTGATGTAGGTTTCCTGGACATGAGTCAAAATTTTTATATATATATATATATATATATATAGTAATGTGATTGATAATTTAAATGTTAAAAATCAAATTATAATTAAATTAAACATCCATTTCATAAGTTTCATCATATTTTTTTTCTTTCCTGTATTTTACTTAAACTAGTAATTTCACTATTACATTAAAATAAACTCAGCTCTTTAGACTATTGTTCTAATCTCTTTTATATATATATATATATATATATATATATATATATATATACCTATGCACATGAAGTTATGAACAGTACATAGGGCTCAATCAAACCGGGTTTGACTGCTAGTATGAGATAAAACGGATATTGTAGTATCTAGTGTGTTTTTCATGATAAAATCCACCCCAAGAAACCTCTTGGGGGCTAGTGTAGTGTCTGTTATGTTTTATTGTTGCGATTATTAAAAATTAAAAAAAAATAGTTATGTATTGTTCTGTAGTGTTTACACACACGTAATTAAATGTTATGAATTTTATTTCATAAATAAATAGAAAAGGAGATAGAACAAGAAATACAGTTTTACACTATTAGAAAACCGCTTCCTACTATCTAAAATCGAAACAATGCTAGAATCTTATTTGATTCGGCTTATGATCTTTGAAAGAAAGATATGCGTGGGTTTTTCTTGGCAGCTGCAATTTACAAGAACGCGATAAATTTCTCCTCTTGAATATCTTTATTACACTATTCTCCAAACATATGTCAACCGGTCACAGACGAGTCACAATAATAAATATAACATTACTAAATACCAAGTATATAGTTTTATAAAATGTATCATATACTAGCAGGCGGTGTGGCGTAACCCGGTCGTAAAATACGCTTAAATATTATATTTTAATCTATGCAATTTTATATTTCTTGGTATATAGCTAATTCTCTACCGATTATCATATTGGGCCTTATATATAGTAGTGATTCCAATATTAAAAAAAATAACTTGGGTGCCACCAGTTAAATTCGAAACCAAAATATATGGATCTTCAGCCTTATTCGTTAGTGCATGAATAAAATCCGTAGAATATAAAACCTGCAAAAATAACGTTGTTGAACCTATAACTCTTAATTAAAGCCTGCGCAAAATTGAAAACGTGTGTAGTCGACTTACGCCAAGCCAAAATCAATGTTTATATTTTTTCAATTTTGACTCCTTTAACAGCGATTTCACCAGATTAAAATCTAATCGAAAATGTGCTACCTTATGTATTAAATCTCAACTTTATAGACTAGATATTCAGACCGGCGTCTGATAGGGACTTTTCGCACACACGCCGACAAAATCAACTTATATATATATATATATATATATATATATATATATATATATATATATATATATATGATGTGAATGATAGAAATAGTGCCCTGATTAGTTGGAAAGATGAAAACGAAACAAACCGAATTATGTGTTCATCAACATTTCGTCTTTATTACGATACTTCCTTCGGTTGAATGGAATTTAAAAACAAAACACCAGTACAAAAACTTGAAAATATATTCTTGATACAATGAAATGTATGACATTGTTTCATTCCAGAAAAAAAATGTCATTGTTTAATTGTGATTGATTTTGCGGTATTGTGTTAGAAACATACCATATATAAACATTAAATGTTGTGTATACTCTAGTACAAATGGCAGCTTACCTCTCTACAATTAATTCCATTATTAAATTATAGATAGTTTACATTCAGACAAATTATAAAAAGGAATTGCTGCTGTCGTAGCTCAATGCCTTCCACAATTCTATGGCTGATAAGAAAATCGACTTCGCAAATGAGTGGGTATTAGATCTTTGTTTTCTACAGTAATTTTTAACAAACCAATATTAGCTGTTAGTCTTTCTCTACGTTTTCGTTATTTTCAAAGAAAGTGCTCGAATGAACTCACTGGTTCACCACTGTGCAAAATTCGCAACATGAACTAATTTTTCACTACGTCTGAAAAGATTTCTCCTTTATTTTGTTATGTGTAGCACAGTCCAAACTAAATGTACACGATATTTCTCTGAGTTTTCGTCAAAGAACAGAAAACTAACATTTTGTTTGAAAAAATAAATGTCAACAAATACCTGCTGAGGCATTCTTTCAAGTAATAAGATTGTACCCATAAAATTCATCATGTTAAGGCGTGTTATGATATATCACTCATCGTCCAACAGACAATCGGATTAACTTCCATTCTCGAGTATTCACTGTGAAAATGTTAATATGTATATCATATATAAACTATGTCAATCACTTTATTGCATATTAGTAAAATATCAATATTTCACTAAGTATACGCCACACAAAAATGAAAATAGTATCATCAAATGACTGTTTCAAGGTTAGTTATTTCCCAAACATTTTATTAAACTCCATGCGACATTAACAAAATTATTACATTTTATTTATTATCAAGTAATTAATACTGTCCATCGCTTTATTGCAGGTCTTTTATAATGCCAAAAAAAGGGACAATTAACGGTTATCGAAAAGGAACATATTTTTGCTGAACTCGCAGAAGGATTGTTCCTCAAAGATTAAGCTATGGAGATGGAAAGAGATCCAAGAACTTTGGCTTCATTCCTGAACAATCCCAACACCAAACCCAGAAACGATAAGGGCACCAGGAGACACCTCTCACATTGTGATATTCGGAAAATTCGTAGGGAAGTCAACCGAAACCCAAACAGCACCAGTGATTCCAATTTTGCAAGAGCTGGAATCGCTCCAAGATCCAGACAGGCCCGATGTAATGTGTTGAATGAGATGGGAAGACGCATTAAAACTATTCCAAGGCCTCCATTGAGCAAACAACACAGGGAAAAACGTAAGGCTTGGGCACAAAATGACATGAAAATGGATTTACAACGTGTCCGATTTACAGATGAGACCCGTGCTTCCTTTGACGGTCCGGATGGATGGGCCAAAGTTTGGAACTCGAACGGAACTCCAACTTACAGAGTTCATCGCCAACTAGGAGGCGGATTCATCATGTTTTGGGCGGGAATCATTAGAGATAAGTTGGTTGGACCATTCCACGTTCCAGAGCGTGTAAAACTTACCAGCAATGCGTAAACGGCCTTTTTGGATAAACAATGTTCACCATGGCGAAATTACCTACCATTGTGACCTCGCTTTCAGATGATTTTATGCATGACAATGTACCATCCTATTCTGCTAGGGCGACTGCAGCCTTCCTTGAATCTATGGGCTTCTTTGGAGAAACTCTCATGACCTGAACACCGTGTTCTCCAGGCAGCAACCCAATTGAATATCTCTGGTCAATATTAAAAAGAGGCGTTTATGAGGGAGGAGAGCATTTTATTGCAAAGGATGTTTTGTAGAGAACACAGTTGATATTGCTAGAGACATAGCTCCTTTCTCCTTATTTGAGATCAAACAAGTGACTCAAAAGGTTGTTTTAACTTATTTAAAAAATGTTGGATAAGTTGATAACTAATTCATTTATTTGAGGTTTAACACCTAGGATGTGCTTTTTTTCATTATTCTCTGACAGTAAAAATGTAATAAAAAAAGCTCGCATGATAAGAGATTGTATTTTTGCCGTAAAACAACATCTTAATAGACCTGCGATGAAGCGATGGACAGTGGAAATTCCACGATAAAGAATAAAAATTCATAACTTTGTGAATATTGCATGAATTTGAATAATTTTTTGGGAAATAACAACCTTAAAGCAGTCGTGTGATTATATAATTTTTATTTTGTTGGGACTTAAATTTAGTGAAATATTGATATTTTACTAATCTATATATATAAATTCGTATTCCTGTTAGTTTGTTTACAATTTGATTAATATACACAAAACGTGTCTTTCATTTATTTCTATATATAGTATGATACTTGCAAAAATATACAATTAAGAGATCACCTTATTTGCATATGACATTAAGAAAAATTGATTTTACTAAATAGTGATATCTTAGTTAATGTTTTTAGCGAGAGAATTATTTTAAGTATTCTATTTAAAATTAGTTTTTAATAAATTTTAAACAACAATATAATAAACAAAAAATAATATATTTAATTTAATTTATTTTGGAATTAATATTTCCAACAGCAACCTATTATAAAACTTTTTTAGAGTTATTTGCCCCTAGATGCTATCCATAAAAAAACAAATGTTTACCAAATATCATTTGGCAATTTCATAAATTTCTAGCTGGAAAAATAATTCCGTGTAGATAGAAAAAAGTTTGGCTTTTATTGTTTTTTTTTTTTTTAAAATGAAGATATTGCATTTGTTTGTTTTATTTGATTGTTTACGGCAATACAGAAATCGGTAAATTTTTACCACGTAATTCAGCGTCGTTTCATACCTAAAAAAAATGACCCCCCTCTAAATTCCACAATTTACACTTTTTTTTCTATTTCACGTTAATTTCATCGATTACAAACTTAATTTTCTAATTAAAAAGGTAATTTTATACGAGGTGACCCAGCGGCGTTTAACCCCTAAAAATGGAGATCCACTTTTTTCAGCCTAATACATTTAAACAGCCTTTATAAATATTATTAGTTTGCAGAAGTACAAATAAGTGCAAAAAAAAAAAAGAAATTTTGAAAAGAAAAAAAAATAATATGTTAGAGTGGGGATCACTTTTCTATATAAATTAAACGTAAAATGAGTACCCACTTTTTTCCCACCAAGCGTTCAACAAGACATGTCACCTTTAGCATTTTTTAAAGTTTGGCGATTGAGGAGGAGGGAAAAATTGGGGGAATAACATTGGAAACATAGAATAACGATACATTTAATTATTTTTTATGGCGCCATTCTCTTCTTTCACCTAACAATTTAATAAACAAAACAAACCCAAAAATATGACAAAATTCAACTTTTTTTTTTTGGGGGGAGGGATTACATTAGAAACATAAAACGATAAATAAAAAGCAAATC
This sequence comes from Euprymna scolopes, assembly GCF_053919585.1. NCBI lineage: Eukaryota > Metazoa > Mollusca > Cephalopoda > Sepiida > Sepiolidae > Euprymna > Euprymna scolopes. The sequence continues at coordinate 36,023,812 of NC_136499.1, forward strand.
GAAAAGCACCCTCCCTAAAAAAAGCAAATCTAAAATTTCCTTTATTTACAAAAAAAAAAAGCCAGTAAAAAAGTGCGCTTACAAGAAAGGTAAATGTGTAATTTAGCGTCGTAAATTATTTGTCAGACAAAAAATTTATAAAAACTATTTATTTTTATATAAAACATTATCAGACCCAAAGGCTTAAATAAAACAAACAAAAAAAAACATTTTAATGTTTTTTTTTAATAATTTTTTTTTATTAGACTAAATGTGCACGCCTTACATGTTTAAAATTTGGCCTTTTTTAGGTTTGGCAAATTGGCTTTTTTAAGGCTAAATTTGGCCTTTTTACGCTCTTTCATTACATAAAAATATGGCGGCCAAAAACATAGTTCATGAAAGAGCTTAAAAAGGCCAATCTGCCAAACCCTAGAAAGGCCAAATTTTAAGAGCAATATAGCGGTCCCGAATAATAAATATAAATGATAAAAAAAATAATAAAAATGAATTTTTTTTTGCTGGTTTTATTTCAACCTTTGGGTCTAACAATGTGTTTCATATAAAAATAGTTTTTATATTTTTTTGTCTGACAAATAATTTACGCTGCTAAACTACACATTTACCAAAATAAAAAAATAAATGTATGCATTAGTGTTTATAAACGTTATTTTTTTAGGTTCACGAAATCGTGAGTTTTCTAAGGACAGTGATCCCTTCTGCCGAAATATCTGGCGGAGAGGGTATCAGATACTTCTTTTTTTGGGCGATTACATTTACATGTTTTTATCCGTTCTTTTATTTTGGAAATTGTTGTGGGGGTATCCATGTTACCCATGATGAAAATGATTATTTTAGCAGACGTGCATTATTTCCCTGAATTTTGTAGAATTTGAAAAAATATTTTGAAAGTTATACTAATTTTTCTGTTTTCTGGTAATTTTACGTGTGTATCACTTATTTGAAAGTGTCTTAAAATGTATATTTTCGGTAATAAAATAATATTCTAACTTCATATTTCTACTTATAGGAATTAAAAACATATCCAGTAACAATATTAACCAAAAACATGAAGGAATTTCACATTAAGAACACATTATTTATCAACATAACTCCCACGCTTCAAAATCACTTTGACTAGCCTCTTGTCAACTGATGATGCCAATCGGCGGATGTGAGATGATGTGTCGCTATTGGAAACTTCAAAAAATCTTCTTCCAAGGTTCATCCTTCAACGAAAATTTTACAACTCGTTCATAAACCTTCACCTTCATTATTGACCAGAGCTTCTCAAATGGGTTTATCTTTGGAGAACAAGGTGGCCATGTCATCACATTTTCTCCACTAATGCCTAATGACTTAAAGAAAATGTCGTACCTTTGGCTGATTCAGATGTCGCATTGTCGTACATAAAAATCAATTTGTGGTGACACGCCAATGAAATCCATGGTGACAATGCTCTTTTAAAATAAAAATATAAGACTGGCTTGTCAGTTTGACATTTCCGGCACTGGAAATAGTCCAATTAGTTCATCGCAGATTATTCCAGTCCAAAACATGACACCTCCACATCCCTGTTGGCGGCGAAATCGGTGAGGATTCCAAACTTTGGCCCATGAAACTGGTCCATCAAGGTTTGCTCTGGCCTTATCGGTGAAAAGAATATTTTCAAAACTGGTTTTCATGAATTTCAGCCCAAACCAAACGTTTTTTTTTATGAGTTTAGTTTAAAACAGGTCTTGCTATGGGCTTTATGCTTCTTGCAATTTCGTCTAAAATATTGCAGCATATCTTTCTGGACAAGGAAGGTATTCCAGCCATGTCAAATATAGCAGCACTGTTGCTGCCCGGCTGCTTGATAAGTTGACGGCGAATTTTTCTAACATCACGAGCAGAAACTGAGTTTCATGTGTTTTTGTCCTTCCTTGGTTGATGCTTAGATTTTCAATGATTGAAGACAATGTTCTTCGAACTCTTCTAAGCTCTTTGTCTAGATCTACGAGAGATAAACCTTCTGCAAGGTCTGCGCTAATACGCCCCTTTTCACTAACTGTCAATCGACCATTTTTAGCCATTTGGGAGACCTGCAATACAGTGATACGTACTTAAAATTACCAGAAAAAAAAATTAGAACTTTCAAAATATTTGCCAACATTTCTACAAAAAAAAATGAAAAAAAAATGAACATTGTTATGCACTTCCAGTGTACCAAATTTCACTCCTCTGCGTTTCAGAGCAATTTAAAAATTAAAAAAATATTGCCCTGCAATAAAGCAATACACAAGTTTTATATATATATATATATATATATATATATATATATATATATATATACTAGCAAAGTACCCGTCGTTGACTGGGTTCAAAAGCAGCCTACAGAAAATGGACTCTGATTTATGAAAGTATGATAGGTTATGAAAAGGAAGGGTTGTAAAGAGATAGCTTCGAATTCGGGGGTATCAAAACCAAAGCAAAATATGATGAAAGTAAAAATAAAATAGATAAACCCCATAATTTATTATACAATACCTGTTCACACTGAAACCTTTATCACAATAGTCTGTGGATCTATATTAAAAAAAAAACCTTGTTAAACTTTATGACATATTTCCATTTTATGAAGGTCAGGCGCGAACGAACACTCCATAATTTTATTATACCATATTTCTTCAAACTGAAACATAATTATCAAAGTATACTTACGCAGATATATATGAAAATTCTTTAATAAGAATTGTGCCTATTTCAATTCTATGGAGGTCAGGCCCGAACGCAGACCCCACAATTTTGTTATACTATCCCTATTAAAGCTAAAACATACTTATCAAAGTATTCTTATGTGCATCTATATCAAAAACACTAGTAAACGTTTTTTTTTTATTTTTAAATTTTTTATTTCCATACTTTGTGGACCAGGCGCGAACGCAGACCCCATAATTTTAATGAACCACCGTTCTTGCAGATGAAACACACCCATTCCCGTGTCTCGATACATCTTCTATTACTATATGTGATCAGTTTTCTATAATAATCAACCGTATAAGAGCCTATTCGTGACCAGACACACACACAGATGTTCAACTTTATATATATATATATATATACATATATATATATATATATATATATATATATATATAATACTTATTTTTGACACTCATGAACGACCTTCCAGATAACATTGTTTCCGAGATGGGTGTATTTGCTGTTTATATAACGTTGTATAATAGACCAGGAAAAAACGTGAGAAAAACCGGATATATAAATATTTAAGGCAATGGCTAAATTTTGAGAGCACAACCTCCAGTCTGTAGTGAAGATTCGCCTTACATGGATGATAACATTAATTGCTACCACGACTAATCTTGTTACTTTACCAAGTGCAAGAAGATTTTTAAACCATCAGTAGCCTTGACTAACAACACTCTACCTGATAGCTCTTTATTCATATTCCTAAGTTCAACATTCCCAGGCAACATGAACTTGGACAAATACATTGCGGACATTGCAAAGGTTGCTGCACAAAAGGTTGGTTTCTTTACCGTGTTAAGAACTTACCCATGCATGGAATATTGTTTCCACATTTGGGTCGGTACATTTACAATAAGTCCCTTCCTCTTGTACATGATTTAAAAAGTGTTTACAATCTAATAAATCTTACACTGTAAACTAATCCCCAACCGAAGTCCCACCGCCGCAATGTAAGATCAATGTGCCTGCTTTACTAGTATTTTAATGAAATGTGTTCTATTGAATTCAACGCACGTGTACTCATGCGATGTACGTACTTCCGACAGAACAGTTTAACAAAAATTCTTTCCTTATTCACTGAAATGGTCCCTAAATCCCAAGAAGTCTTCTAATCCTGTATATTATTCGCTGGGACTGCTAGAATTTGGAATTCCATATCTGTTTCCTGCTTCAATAACTGTACTTATGTGCAATGTAAACCGACATCAGCATAATCACGTTGATACACCTGTACTATTTAAATCATCTAAGTAAAGCAACGTTGAGCCTGTTCAGTATTAGATTGGTGACCAATTTAAGAATTCCAGGCGTTGTATGTAGGAGGATGAAGATACCTTTCTGCAAAAGTTGCAAAAACTAAACGTCGTCATCTCCCCCTAACGAGGATATGCATTCGACTGGGAACCGCTTGTAAATTTCATACCCCCATGGAGCTTCCTCCCTTTGAGGAAGCCGGTTAAGCCGGCATAGGGTTAATGTTACTACCATTTTTTAAACCGATATCTCGCTCATCTCCTTGCATAACGTGTGGCCAACATGGTTCCAAATAATGGCGACTTACTTTTACTAACATCCTATTAATATACTTTTTTAAAATTTAGTAAATGGTTTGCGCAAGGAATTTTGACAATCTATGGTGCAACATTTACACATTTCTTATTGCTTCACGGCATTTATTTTCGGGTGCACAACTTATTGTCCAAGTAGGGACGAAGGAAATGTATATTCAGTATCTGCTGCTTCTGACCCAAAGGGAGAACGTACAGAAACAGAGAAGTGAAAGAAAGAGTGCAGTACGCCTATTTCAATCTCAGTACGCTTCCCTCGCATTTTATGTTACATTTATTGCTAATACTCGTCCTGCCTCGTTTATTTTACAAGTTATATATAGCATTGTAATTTCCGGATTTTAAAACGTTGTTAATATAACATTTAAGCTTACAAATAAAATTTTGATAAATAAAAAAAATAGTGTATAAAACTATTGTGTGTAGATTAATGAATTTCGTTACAAACCATTATACAAAGTTTTATTTTTTCGTGCTGGCGGTATTATATAGAGATGCTAATATTCATCACCAAAGGAAAATCTGCCAAGAGAAAAACCTTACTAATAGCAATGAAAAAACATATTTATTTTATCGGTTAAAATTTTTAATTTAATAAAGAAAAAAAGAAGAAGAAAATCTGGCACTTGTCTGGTCTTTTAAACAGTTAAATTTTTCATATTATATTCGAATGTAAACAGCGCCTTGAAAACTGGCTTTTCTATTATCAGGATCCCGATTGCCAGGCGTTGCCCGGCGTTGCCCGGGTGTGTGGAGATGTGTTGAGCAAAAAAAAAAGTGATAGTAGACAGGAAGACTCGAACTCGTGAATGTGGTTAGAGGTGTTAAAAAATGGTAGTAGGGCGGAGAAGGAATCAGAACAATAGGGTGAAGAGAGGTGTTAAATAAGTGGTAGTAGGCAGGCAGGCTCGAACCCGTGACGCGAAGGCGGAAAAGAAAGTAAAAAAAAAACAAAAAAAAAACTGACGTCTTAGCTAATGTCTCCATGACGCGACCAGAAGTCAAACGCGTTCAAATTTACCGAAGTAAACACAACGGTGACGATAACTTGCTAAAATGTTGCCGAAAAAAAATCGACCCCTCCTTGTACAAAACGGCCGAGTTTACAATGAAGGAATTAATGTTTTTTGCCAATTTTTCGATATTTGTCGTTTGAGACGTCGAGGATCTTATCAGGATCAGTTGCCTCTGTCGAAAGGTTTTGCTAGGCATACATACATACATACATACATTTAAACAGACAGGTGCGATTTATATTAAAGAAAACACACACGAGCGCGCCCGACATTATACATAGTATCTGACATTTAAAACCTGTATCAATATCCGAAGACATGCAAAGCATTACTATCAGCATAGAACTTACAAAAGAAAAAGGAAACTGTTCTCCTGAAGAAGACCCTTTTATGAGTCGAAAAATCAATTTAATTATAGTAGAATCAGGGATACGGTGACCCTGGGATACGGTTTTTTCATGTTACTATGTGGAATACGATGTTATTCGGCCCCGACTTACGGTATCTACACCTTATTACTGTATTTACCCCGCCTTACGGTATTTGCCCCGCCTTACTGTGGTATTTATAATGTAATTTAATTATATACATGTGTATTATATACTGTACTGTATGATGTTACTAATTTTAATGCTGCATCTGGATAATACATATATATTTTTATTTGAAATAATATCTTGCACTTGTCTGTGCTTTTAACACGTTAAATTATTAATTTTTAATTCCAATATCAACAATGCTTTTAAAATATTAGATTATTTTCACTTGCTTTTAATGTAGAAATATTCACAAATTAATTCGTCTGTATGTAAAATCATGGGAAAGGTTCTGGCAGAAGAGCTCTGATTTTATGTGAAAACTAGTAAATGAGACCGGCGTTGCCCAGTATTAAGCGTAAGATTAAATTCCTTAAAAGATGAAGTAAAAAAACGGAAAGAGACTGAGACATGTGCGCATGGGTATCATGGTTTTTGTAAACAGTTCACTTCTTGTAAATAAAAAATACTTGAGCTGAGTTCGAAACCAAAACCCATCGATTCAAGTACGATAACCATTACGCCAGCTTGAGAAGATCTTAAAAAGTATTTCCAGACCTACTTGGTCCTAATATAATTTGGACAATTTGCGCATGCGCAGTCATAACACAGTTGACAAATAAATAAAAAATCCAAGTCCAAGTACAAACTTTTAAATTATGACCACTTAGCAAAAAAAAAAAAAAAAAATGTTTAGTATAAATGCTGAGAATTGTCGTCACATTCGTTCGAACTTTTTAGATACATAGATTAAGACTTAAAAATGCACGCGTTGACAAGAAAGTAATTGCGGTTGTTAACTTTTAAATTCGGATCACATAACTTGATTGAAACAAAAAATTATTGATCGATATAAGCACCATCAGAATCGACACACTTTCCCCAACACAAAACAAGTGTATTTTTCCCAGTAACATAAAAAATCTCGCGTTCTGGCGGAGATAAATTCGCTTAATGTGTTTTGATATCGCTTAGGTTTTTATGCTTGAAAAAGTGGTAGTTGGTAGGTGTGTGTGTGTGTGTGGATTGGCTTCGACTAGTGCTCTTAATTGAACGTTGTCAACATCCGATGGCCGACCACTACGCTCATCGTCTTCAAGAATTTTGTCGCCGGCACGAAATTTCGTAAACAACTATTTTGCTCTACGTTCAATAGTGGCTCCTGTGCCAAACGATTTGTTTCGACAGTTTTCGGCCTAGCTTGAATTGAACTAAAAAAAAAGTGCGAATTTGCTTTTTATCAATCTTCTATTAAACGTTCTGACAAGGGGACATAATTGTTTTAAAGCGATTGTAATTTAAAAGATTAGATAGATCGAAAAACTCTCTTTAAATGATATATAAAGTAAAGGTATTATAACGAAAACTTATTTAAACATACATTATTTGAAATTAAAATAAAAAAAATTGCAAGAACCTTCTTGTGAACCTAATACTATAAAAAATTATTATTTTGCCATTGAATTTACACTTGTAGTGTTTATACATATACATATGAATATATGATGGCAACTTTAAAAAACAACCTTCTTTTAAATGCTCAGCGAGATAAGGAGATATGCGATAGTATTTGATTCTACAGAGTGTATCACTCTGTAGAATCAAATACTATCGCATATCGAAATAGCGAAAGAAATACATATATAGCTGAAAGCAATAGATAGATAGATAGATAGATAGATAGATAGATAGAAAGGAAGGAAGACCGGTTACCTGTTCAGTCACGTGTAAATTACGACTAATTAGAGCAATCAAAGCAGAATGTATTTTCAAACAAAACCAATTGTGGACTTGTATATAATTCAATAAGTACTGTGCGCTACTAATGTATATAGGAAAAATGTTCGAGAATCAAAGGTTGATTAACTCGAATTTAGTTAATAATGATAATATTATTAACTGAGAGGCAATCAAATAATTACATGAAAAATATATAATCACTTTGAGGATCACTGTACGCGTTCAAGAAGTTGGAGATTGCATTTGAGGATTGTTTTCACGCTTTATTTTTGTTGAAATTGAAGCGGTGGCAGCTGCACTTTGAAATGACGTCATTAACTTAAGTGGTCTATGTGATAGAGAAAAAAAAATAATTGAAAATAATAAGAAGAAAAGAACACATGTATTGAATAGTTGAGAATTAACGGTGTATTCACGCTGTTTGGACCCAGGTGTCAATTGCGCCATGTGTAATAATGCAATAAACGAAATAATTGGATGTGAAATTGTTAAAAAAAAAAAAAACTCCCAAAAATTGAAAAAAAGATTAATATATTTTCATCGAATATTTAAGTTTAACATGCAAAATATATTTAAAATAAAATGCCTTACAAATAACTAAAAAACAAAAAAACAAAAAACAAAAACAAAACAAAAACTTGCTTGGCGAGAAAAAGTGACAAAATTTTAAAATTAATCTAACACATGAATATTACTTCATCGTTTTTTTCTAAAAAAAATTACTATTTAAAATTTAAAATAAATATATCGTGCTATTCATGTTTTACGCCATATCAACACACATTATTTCAGTTTATAGGAAATTCAGTTATTTTTAGTAATCGTTTGCATATTTTTATGCTCGTAAATCGTCGCTTACCAAAGTCAAGAAGTGAAACATGGGAAAGCCCTATTGAGATTGTTCGCTCTATGATGAACAATATTATAAGAGGATTGGGAACGACATGAATTTATTACTTAATTGATTAACTCAAAAAGTATTCATATTAGATTTGAAAGTGACCATATTCTAGAGTGCAGGGAAGCAGTCCCGTAGTACTGAATTCTATAGATTGGAAGTTCTTAGAAAGCAACTATGTTCATAGAAATTTCTTTCGATTTTAGACACAGACGAGATCTTGCTGTGAATGACCTTAATTTATTTAAAGTTTAATAAAGAAATCACAAAAATGGTTCAAGGAAGAGTAATAAACAGTGACTTGTTGAAATCCACCACACACGTTTTAGAATAGAATGAAATCGATCCATGAAACTTGAAATTAAAATAATTTCGGGCAACGTCAAGGTACTTTTAACTCGTATCTTTATCGAAAGATAATTTTACGAAATTGAATATGAAACGAATACTGTTCAATTTTCTGTCTTCATATACCGAACTATTATTTACTTCCTCAGATATTGGTTAGACACAAAGGCTGAGTGTAGCTTTGTGAAGTCACTGCAACAGAAAAAGTACTCTAGCTTTAAAAAAAAAGCTTAAGAGGATCTATCAGCATTCCTCTATTGAGTTGCCTAACGAGGCTTTACTTTTTAGAAGACTTTCGTATTACGATGCGCGCTTCGGACGTCCATGCACAACCGCCATTTTTTACTGACAAAGTGATAGGTATAACACACTCGGGCGGGGGTCACGGGACCAATTCTTATAAAATAAACGGAATCCCTCATCACAAGCACCAACTATAACAGATCAGTGACCTCACTGGTTAAAAGTCGTGGTTAAGTATATGAAATCTTTAGTCACAAGATCAGTTGTATGTCATCAAAGTCCTGACCTCTTTCGTTAGTCTGTGCCATTGCCTGATTTCAATGACTATAAAGTTATTGCGATCCTCCGTTCGCTAATCTGAATAGACGCAATGTTCACAAAATGTGAACCTTTGATGATAGGCTTTCGTATGATGTACGGCGCACTTATCATAAAAAAATGTTTTTTCTTAAAACTGGTTGATGTGTCATTACTGTTGTCACACGCACTAGAAAAAGGTGTTGTCGGCGATCGTTCCAAATGCGAGTGAACAGAAAAAGAATAAACAAAAAAGTTCACAACTTTTTGTTTTCTTGCGATATCAAAAATTTCACGCTGTCCAAGCTTTTTTTTTCTGAGTAAAAAAAAAACCCCAAAAAACAAAAAACTATGAAGTAAAAAAAATAATGCAACGACAAAAACAGTTTAACTAGCTATGTCGCGCGTGCTTTCTTTTCTGTTTCCTTTCCTTTTTTCATACGCGGGCAAATGGCAACATTCATTTGTCTTTCTATGAGAAAGAATAGGGAATATTCAATTTAATTCGTTTATCAACTATTAATTGTGCTATGTTTTATCTTGTTTCTTTCTTTTTCTGTTTTTCTGTGACCGAACAGAATATGTTTTTCTTAGGTTACTAAGTAATATCAATCCGTATTTACAAGTTTCCGAATATAGGCTGTTTTCGTCCTTTTCTCTTTTTCGGATGGTATTCAGTACTTCGGTAATCTAAGTGGCTAGTTTCCAGGATGTTTCGCGAATATTCAAAAGTCTTGGAGATATCGTCAGCTATTCATCCTTAGAACCGGTCTACATCACGACAGAGATAATAGCAATTGTGTGCTTCTTTTCGACCCGTTCAAATCTCTTGCAAATTCAGGAACTAACTAACACGGCTGTTCAGCTTTGGTTTATATCGGGTTAGTGTCAGTGAGACGATCTTTCTCGTCCACCAATCAAAGCCCGACACGAAATTCGTCGCTAAGCGACGATTGATCAACTGTCTATGCTAGACCCATTGAATATTAACCAAAGTGCAAGAACATTTGCAATTCTTAAGATAGGTTGATAGCCTAGGGTAATTGAAGTCACTCTTTTGAATTAAACGAAATGCCATTTTTATCAACAATTTAAGAAGTACATCAGATTATATATTTCTAATCCGTCGAAGAATCGGCCCTATTAAAAACAACCATGTTTCTTTGCTTTCATTCCGATCAATCTATCACTCAGCCAAATAGGAATTATATATATATATATATATATATATATATATATATATATATATATATATATATATATATATATACTATTGGATAAATCGCTAACGTAATCAGAGCCTGTATTAGAAATAGTGTAATACTTCAATTAATTATAGCAATTAGCAATTAGTTGGAAGACATCACCCCACTTCACCTGGCCTAGGGGTTTGATATCACAGTGTAAGCTACACCGATAAGACACATATATATTGGTGATCTTCAAAGCTCCGCCCGAGCGATATCGTCATATATGAGAATATTGATAACTAAATTCCGAAGCACAAAAGGTCGATCGTTTTACTGGCACTACTCCCGTCTTCGTTACTCTTCAACTATTTTAATTTAAAGAATACGAGGCTTCACTTATATAGCGATCATTGCATCGGTGTAGGCATTATCGAATTTAAAGTTGCCGTATATATATTTTTATTTCTCCTGCTAGATTGCACAATTGTAATATCTATTATTTGTCATTTTCATTTTTAAGACTGTTGTTGAATACATCGAGGCTATAGAATGTATACTAACAAAATTTCAGATGTAATATTCAATGAAATTCAATAAGTCATATTAACATTTCTTTCACTCTTGCATTTCTAACGGGAAAATAAGTGTTTTTTTTTCTGGAAAAATATTTAAATATGTTTAAGCAGAATCAAGTCTGATTCTTCCTAACATTTCACTATAATTTCATAAATGCCCTCCCTGATAAAATTGTTTCGAAGATGGGTATATTTGCCGATGACACCACTCTCTATAACAGATATGAGGGGAAAACAAATGAACACATATATAAGGAAATGGCAGAAACACTAGAGTATGCCCTCCAATCTGTAGTGGAATGGGGACAAAAATAGATGGTCAAATTCAATGCTGCTAAGACTAAGCTTGTTTCCTTCAATAACTACAAGAAACTATCTCTACCACTAATAGCAATTGCCAAGAACACATTGCCTGAAAGTACTTCTTTTAAACTCCTCGCCTAACGTTTACAGGGGATATGAACTGGAACAGATACATTGAGAGAGTTGCCAAGGCTGCTGCAAGGAATGTTGGCTCCTTCTACCGTGCTAGAAAACTACTTACGCCTGACAGTATCCTATACCTCTATAAGGCCACCATTCGCCCATGTATGGAGTTTTGTTGTCACATCTGGGATGGTGCATCGGTTGCTTGTCTCTCGCTCCTGGACAGGATTCAAAAGTGAGTCGTCTGTCATTTAGGCTTCAGCCTCTGTCCGAGATGTTGCATCACTCTGCCTGTTCTACAAATACTTTAATGGTGAATGCTCTGACGAACTGCAGACACTTGTACCTCCTCGACGTAACTACCCCCGACAAACCCGACAAGCTACTAAGTCTCATCCCTTTACAGTAGAGATCCCTAGGTGCAAGAAAGCCTTTTACTCCAATAGTTTCTTCCCCAGAACTGCGGGTCTTTGGAATTCCCTTCCGGGATTCTGCTTTCCCAACTGCACTGATATGCAGAAATTCAAGTGTAATGTTAACAAACATCTTTCTACTCATCTCCCTGCATAATGACCCTGCTAATTAAGTCCCTGATAGTAGCCCCCTGCTTCAAAGTGGCACTGTGCCTTGTTTGGGGTGAAAATTGAATAAAAATAAATTGACTTTGACATCTTCCTATATCATATTAATCATCATATCTATAAAATAATCAGTAGTGAGACCCGAAGTTGCTCGGTATTGAACCAGATTCAACTAATATCTACACTATACTTTCTTTTCATCGAAATCAAATGGATTGATTACTTGCTCAGTTGGGGACCTTTCGCGGCGCAGCAGGAGAAAGCTGTGCATGCCTCCCCACAAGGTTTTACTCCAAAATACATCTAGAGAATCTACTGTTGATTTTATAAAAATTATTTAAGTTTAAAAAGCAAAAATCGAAAATCATGCTTCAATTGTGTTCTAGATAGAAACATTCAATTCGAACGCACCACTGCAAGATCCAAGAATCTACTTGTGATTATATATTCCTGGCCTTACTGCATATGCTGGGATAATGGCTTGCATTTAACTTTAAAATGAAAAAGTATCATGGTGCAATTGTACTTAAAACAGAAACACTTATTTCGAAGGCGCCCCTGTCATATCAAAGAACATATTGTTGATTTTATTGATTTTATTAAATGCCGGGCCTTTTGGCTTGTGTGGTTATAAAGCTACTCAAATGCACTTGTGATGTTAGGCTGTATAAGGTGTTAACTTTGGTCCAATTACCCTGTTCCTTCTTTCATTGGATTATTTCGATCATCGATTATCCATAATTATTGAAGACATGTTGATACAAAATTTATCGAAAACTATTACCAGGCTCATGAATTATATTTGTGTTAAATTTCATAAAAATCAACCTAGCCGTTTTCGAGTACATAGGAAACAAACTCGCGCGCACACACACGCGCACACATACACGCACACATACACACACAATGTAGAGATCCAATAGTGAATACTGAGTTTTATGTGTTTGGCGTCGTATGATATATGCTTTGAAATGAACATTTCATTTTATCTGAAATATCATATCAATAAATAAATCAATAAGATAATCAAATTTCTAAACGAATTAAATTTTTTTGATAGCCAAATATTTAAAATAGTTTCAAAACCAGTATCAGATGATCGATAATACTAATTTCTTCAATATTTAATAATGTAGCATTTTGTAAAATCTTTCTAAAAAATTCGACATTGTAATTCTCAATTTTTTATGAAAATGAAATTTTTGTCAAAATTGTTGAATATTTCTAATGAGTCATATGTTATGTAATACATTTTATTTAAAAATCATTCATACTAGTTGTCACAAAAAATATAATAAGAATAACATTAGAGTAAAATGACTGTTCAGTTCATTTCATTCAGACAGTGTCTATCAAATACGTGTAATCTTCTTTTTTATCAAATAAATTACAACTATACATGTATATATATATATATATATATATATATATATATGTACATCTATATGTTTGTACAATAAAAACACAAACAAAAAACTCCAGCCGTTTCAAACGCTGATCTGTTTATTTGGATTTTTCGTCTGATTCTATGTATATTTATTTGTAAAGTAATGTGTGAAGTTCATCATCATTGTCTGCCTTCGGGACATGAGTTTTTGTGTAAAAAAAATTTATTAAAAAAAACAACAACAACAAAAATAGTTCCAGCCGTTTAAAACGCTGATCTGTTCATTTGGATTTTTCGTCTGATTCTATGTATATTTAGTTTGTTTTGGATTTTTTTCCATGTCAAACTCATTGAATTTTACCCATCACCTTCATCTGATATTTGAGGATATATGACTTTTGGAACGCTCCTTCATGTGTATTTTACATGTATGTGCATATGTACGTGTGTGTATTCATATGTAAGTACATGCTTATAATGTGTGCCTCTATGTGTGTATGTTTGCATGTGTGTGCACATGTATATGTATGTTTGCGTGCATCCTGTGTGTATGCATGTATGTGTGCATGCATTTCCATATGTATGTGAGGTGGAGAGGGCTCCCGTAAGCCGTAGTGAAGACAGCCCCTCTAGGAGAAGCAACTCTCTGAGTAAAAAAAACATAAAGCGGGAGACCAGTACCCGCATTAAGCTGGGCTGCAGTTTAACTTATTGCTGGCTATCTTGCTCTTGCTTATTGGTGGATGTCAATATTTTGAACCGAGAGAAAGATTTAATTGTCGTACAAAGCTAAGACTCTGTAACATCATCTTTGTATAGATACTCTCTCACTCAGGTAGTTGTCTATAAAAAAATAGTCCTATAGCAATAGAAAAGTTGTGACGCGTGTATGCTGGAAATGCCTGAAGCATGTAATAATTGATCTGCCATTATTATATGTATCCCTGTGTGTATGTACGTTTATGTGTACGTATGTTTATATATGTACATGTGTATGTATATGTAGATGTGTATATATATATATATATATATATATATATATTTCTATGTGTATGTATAGGCAGAAACGCTAGAAGATGATCTCCTATCTGTAGTGGAATGGGGACAAAAATGGAAGGTCACGTTCAATGCCGCCAAGAATAAACTAGTTTCATTCAATAATTACAAGAAACCTTCTCTACCACCTATAGCAATGGCCAACGACTCTTTATCTGAGAGTACGTCTTTCAAGCTCCTTGGCCTAACGTTCACAGGAAACATGAGTTGGAACAATTACATCGAGGGCATTGCCAGGGCCGCTGCAAGAAAGGTGGGCTCTCTCTACCGTGCTAGAAAATTGCTAACACCCGAAAGTATTCTGTAGCTCTATAAGGCAACCATTCGCCCATGTATGAAGTATTGCTGTCATATTTGGGCTGGTGTATTGACTACTAGTCTCTCGCTCCTTTATAGGGTTCAAAAGAGAGTCGCAAATCTGATAGGCCCTGAACTAGCCTCTAAGCTTCAGCCTCTGTCCCATCGACGAAACGTTGCATCCATCTGCCTGTTCTACAAGTATTATAATGGTGAATGCTCTGACGAACTGCAAGCACTTGTGTCCCCACGACGTGAACACCCTCGACAGACACGACAGGCTGCAAAATCCCACCCCCACACTGTAGAGATCCCTAGATGTAAAAGATCTTTCTACTCCAGTAGTTTCTTCCCCAGAACCGCTAGACGTGTGAATTCCATTCCAGGTCCCTGCTTCCCCAACTGTACTGACGTGCAGAAGTTCAAGTGCAACGTGAACCAACATCTTGCTGCCCAAATCCCTACATAGTACCCCAGTTATTGTTGCCCCTGTTAGTAGCCCGCTACACCAAAGTGGCAATGTGCCTTGTTTGGGGTGAAAATGTAAAAAAAAAAAATGTGTATGTATATATATCTATATGTATATGTATGTATATATGTACATATGTTTATGTGTGTTTGTATGTATATATATATATGTTTGTGTGTGTATGTGTATATATGCATATGTTTATGTTTTTGTATAAATGCATAGATATGTATGTATATCTATAGGTAGTTAAATGTATGTGTATGTATATGCGCATATATGTGTACGTATTTGTATGTGTATATGTATGTATATGTGTGTTTGTATTTGTATATGCGTGTGTATATATGCGTATGCATTTGTGTATGTATGCATGTGTGTAATTATATGTATTATGTATTATGTATTATGTATTGTGTACGTATGTATATATGTGTGTATCTTTATGGATATGTGTGTGTAGGTGTCTATGTATATATATGTATATATATGTATATATATAGCAATGACCGTCTTCAGTGTCATGTCTGCTTGAGTGTGTGAATTCGCCGGTACCACTAAAAACATAAAAAAAATCGTTAGGACTTATGGACTTTAAATGTCTGAGGGAGTGTCACTCGTCTGACAAAACGTTGCAATCATCATATATATATATATATATATATATATATATATATATATATACATGATAACGGGTTCAACTCGTCTGCTATTCAAGAGAATAATAGATGAAAGGTAACTCTCTTCTCCCCAGAAAAATAATGCAACAAGTATATTTTACTGTAGCTTTATTTGAAATTCTAATGAGAATAAGGATATATTTGAAAATTATTTTTTTAAAAATCCTATGACATCACGTGGCTTATTATTAATTATTTAAATTACCAATATAAACACCGCTTTTTGAGACAAGAACACATTTTCCTTTCATTAGGCATTATTTTATGTTTATTTCTTACATATGGAACCTTTCTCTCTCTCTCTCTCTATCTATCTCTATATATATATATGCACATATATATATATATATATATATATATATATATATATATATATATATATAAACTTTACTCATGGCGATCCCTGGGGAAGTGATCTAATACCAGAGCGACCCTCCCATTCTCGGTGAATTACCTACACTTTTTGTTTGTAACCTTTCCGTTTTTCACGTAATTAATGTTTAAACTGTTCTCCGTTGTTTTGTTCTTCTTTGTGGACGTAACGATGCAGTGTATCACAAAAGTGAGTAAACCCCTCACATTTCTTCAAATAAGTTGTCAATATTAACATACAGCATGACAACACTCAATATTTTGTGTGCCCACTATCATTATCCAAAACCCTCTTTAATCTCTTGGGCATGGAATTTACCAGAACTTCACATGTAGCCACTCGAATGCCCTTCCACTCTTCAATTACGACGTCATGGAGCTGGCGAATATTTGAGGTTTGCGCATCTCCATGTTCTGCTTGAGGATGCCTCAGAGATGTTCTATTGGGTTCAAGTCTAGAGACATGCTTGGCCAGTCCATCACCTTTAGCCTCAGCCTCTTCAGTAAAGCAGTGGTTGTCTTGGATGTATGTTTTAGGTCATTGTCATGCTGGAACACTACTCTGCGCCCCAGTTTCAGGAGGAAGGGGGTCATGCTCTGCTGCAGTATTTGGCAGTACATCTTGGAGTTCATGTTTCATTCAATGAAATGTAACTCCCCAATACCCGCAGCACTCATGCAGCCCAGACAATGACATTCCCACCACCATGCGTGACTGTAGGCATGGCGCACTTATCTTTGTAAGCCTCACCTGGTCGCCGCCACACACGCTTAAGGCCATCAGAACAAAAGTTAAATTTCGTCTTATCAGAACATAGGGTATATTTCCAGTAGTGTATGGACTTTGTCGATATGTCTTCAGCAAACTGTTTGTGGGCTTTCTGGTGTATTTCTCTCAGAAGAGGCTTCCTCCTAGGATGGCAGCCATGCACATTAATTTGATGTAGCATGCGGTATATGGTCTGAACACTAACAGGCGGAGCCCCAACATCTTTAATCTCTGCAGCAATGCTAATAGCACTCCGACGCCGATCTTTCAAAGAAAGCATTTGGATGTAACGCGCAGCACGTGCGCTCAGCTGCTTTGGACAACCTATCCGAGGCCTGTTCTGAGTGGACCCTGCTTTTTTAAAATGCTGGATGATCTTAGATACTGTGCTTCGGTTCAGTTTCAAGGTGTGAGAAACCTTCTTGTAGCCTTGGCCATCTTTATGTAGCGCAACGATACGCTTTCTAAGATCCCTAGAGAGTTTTTTTTTGCCATGTAGTGCCATGTTGGAATTTCAGTGACTGGTATGAAATGGTGTAAGAGCTGCACTACAAATTCGAATAGACCTGCTCCCTATAAACACATGGCATAGTTATGAGTCACATGATATTTTGGACTGGAAAAAACAGTACTCAATTCAGACATTTAGGAGTGTACTTTTTTAGGATTGTACCCTTTTTTAGAGGTGTAGTTTCTTAGGGGTGTACTCACATTTGTTGCCAGAAATTTAGTTTCTAATGGGTATATTTTGAGTTATTTTGAGAAAAAAAAATAGCTGTTATATATGATGCAGACAGACTACTGTTTATTGTGTCAACAAATCATTTTTCATTGTTGTGCTATGAAAATATACTAAAAATATAAGAAAACGTGAGGGTATACTCACTTTTGGGATACACAATATATATATATATATATATATATATATATATATATATATATATATATTAAGTAATGTGATTGATAATTTAAAATTTAAAAATCAAATTATGATTAAATTAAAAATCCATTTCATAAGAAGGAAGAACAACAAAATCAATTATCTGTACGATCGTTTCGGAAAACAATGCTTTTTATTGTGGTATACATCAAGTTACGTACAATAATTACATATAGTTTTTTAATAAGCAAGGTCTCCTCGTCAGCAAATTTTGAAGGGTTTTTATTGAATTTAAAACTAAAAGAATTAAAATATGAAGATATAAAAAATACAACCAAACTATTAAATTCAAGACAGGAGCTTATATTTACATGTAGTCATAAACGTTGATTTAAATTTAATAAATATAAACCACATTAAATCATTAAAAATTACTTATTAGTAAAAATAGATTACAATTTTTTTTAATGAAGTAAGTTAGACTAATTATCTCTCTTACACCCTTCAAATAAATAAAGTAAAGAAAACATGACAATTATCTCCCCTTTAAATATGTAATTGCACAAACAAATTCTATATATAAACCGTAGCGTCTTTAAATCAAAAATACGCTAACGGAAATAACACTGGTCAACAAATTTTTATTTTTTTTCTTTGGCAGACCATCTAGGAGTGTTTTCTGGGTTTTTGAAGGTCGCTGATTACGAATATAACATTGGTTTTGCCAGATTGGCTCTAGTTTAGAAGATACTGATAGCCCCCAAATAAGCCTAAACTGCTAAAATTCTCCCTGAAATACTTCAATATAGAAGCAGTAAATAATAATTTTCTGATATTATTGAGTCATTATAATGATTATGTATATATTGAAGTATTTCAGGGAGAATTTTTATATAATTATTTATATAGGGAGAATTTTTATATAATTATATACTGTAATTACTTAATAACATGTTCCATAAATATAGTTGCAGTATAAATTAAGCAGTAATTAAGAATTTTCTTTTTAATTCCACAGTTGAAAATGAGTTCCAGAGAGAAAATGAGTTCTTCTAGAAGATGTTGCAGATATGAACCGGATGTCTTTTGTTACATCTGTGGACAGTATATGATGCCACAACAAAAGGGGAATATTACAGACTTTGTCAAGAGGGCGTACAAAGCATACTTCGATATGATACTTGGTGACCAAGACAAGTCTTGGGCCCCACATATGGTGTGCAAAACCTGTGTAGAAAGTCTCCGCGGTTGGACCAACGGTAAGCTGAAGTTGAAGTTTGCTGTACCAATGGTTTGGAGAGAGCCCAACAATCATTTTGATGACTGCTACTTCTTTCTCAATGACATGACGGGGTTTAACAAGCACAAGAAAGCAAATTGGCAGTATCCGAGCCTGGATTCTGCTATCTGTCCTGTTGCACACTCTGAGGATCTACCTGTGCCTGTTTTCACCAGTTTGCCTGAAATCGATGAAACCGAAGAGATTCCAGCTGATCTTTCAATATCATATGATGATAGCTGTAGTGACTATGAAGAACCCTCAAATGGCCCTCAGCTTTTCAATCAATCTGAACTTAATGACCTAGTGCGAGACCTTTGTTTGTCGAAGGAGCAGTCTGAAGTTCTTGCATCATGATTCCAAGAGAAAAACATTCTTGATTCTGGCACAAAAGTAACATACTATAGGACAAGGGAAGGCAGCTTGCTTCGTTTCTTTTCTAAAGAAGACGACCTGGTCTTTTGTAATGACGTTTCTGCACTTCTTAACTGCATGGGGATCTCATCATATGACCCAGCAGATTGGCGTCTCTTCATAGATAGCTCGAAAGCAAGTCTAAAAATTGTACTTTTGCACAATGGCAATAAGTTTGCTCCTGTACCAATTGGCCATTCTACCAAGATGAAAGAAGAGTATGATGCTATCAAATTTGTTCTTGAAAAGCTGAATTACAACACTCATAAATGGCTGATTTGTGTGAACTTGAAAATGGTGAATTTTCTGCTTGGTCAGCAAAGTGGGTACACAAAGTATCTCTGCTTTCTTTGTTTGTGGGATAGCAGAGCAAGAATCCAGCACTGGAGAAGGGAGAACTGGCCAGAACGAGAAAGTCTCGAAGTCGGCACAGCCAACGTCATCAATGAGCCTTTGGTACCGAGGGATAGAATCATCTTCCCTCCATTGCACATAAAACTAGGGCTCATGAAGCAGTTTGTTAAGGCGTTGAACAAGGATGGGGATTGCTTCAAGTACATATGCAGGCAATTTCCAGGTCTTTCCATCGAAAAAGCTAAAGGTGGCATCTTCGATGGACCTCAGATTCGAACGCTCATGAGGGATTCTGACTTCACTAATCATATGAACACGGTTGAGTTAAATGCTTGGGTGTCCTTCACAGATGTAGTGACAAACCTTTTTGGGAAATCACAAAGCTGACAATTACAAGCAATTGGTCCGTAAGATGCTTACTGCATACGGAAAACTAGGGGCAAATATGAGCATTAAAGTTCATTTCTTGTTTAGCCACCTCGACAGATTTCCTGGTAATCTTGGTGATTACAGTGAGGAGCAGGGAGAGAGATTCCATCAAGACATCAAAACAATGGAAGGGAGGTATCAAGGCAAATGGGATGAGCACATGATGGCAGACTACTGCTAGAACCTTTTGAGAGACTGCCCAAAAGTGGCTCACAAGCGAAAATCGTATAAACGTCAATTTTAGTTTTGTGAATAAAATATTGTTTTGTTTGTTCATTGTAACTAAGAATCTAGTGTATAATGCTTTGCATTAATTTATGATATATATCTGATTATGTAAATGTTTTTTTTTCACTTGGAGAATTAAAATTCAGCAAATTTTTAGCAAATTTTTTGTATATCCTCGAAATCTATGAAAAGTGTTCAGTTATAGGATAAATGAAATGATGTTATATCTAACTTAACTTGTTATATTGAGATTTTACACTGTCTTTGTGGTTTAAGATTATCATAAAAATCAATATCTGACATTTATGCACTATTTAGCCGTTTTTTGTACGTTTAGCTATGGTCGCGAATGGGTGATTTCAGACAAACGACCCCCTGTGATATCTCAAAAACTAGAGCCAATTTGAAAAAACTAATGTCATATTCGGATTCAGCGCCCTTGAAAACCCCAGAAACCAGTCTTACTTTGCCTGCCAAAAATATTGTGTTGACCTGTGTAATCTATTGCACGAGCGTCCCCCCTTTTAAAATTCATCATTCAATAAGATAAAAAGCTATAGCAAACATCTAAATGAGTAATTTAACCATAGTTTCTGATTTCAAAAAGTGAAAAATTAATAGGTAAATATCTCTATATATTTTTAAAGCAAATTTATAATGTTAACTTTAATCTATATTTTTCTCTACTTATTTCTATCTCTAACCCATATTAACTTTCTTATAAATTTTAAATCCAGACCTTTTATTTCAATTCTTTCAGATTCATCTGCCTTACTTTTAATGCTAGGTTTATTTATGGTGTCTTTTAAATTCAATAAAAACCCTTCAAAATTTGCTGACGAGGAGACCTTGCTTATTAAAAAACTATATGTAATTATTGTACGTAACTTGATGTATACCACAATAAAAAGCATTGTTTTCCGAAACGATCGTACAGATAATTGATTTTGTTGTTGTTCCTTCTTATGAAACGGATTTTTAATTTAATTATAATTTGATTTTTAAATTTTAAATCATCAATCACATTATTTAATATTGAATTAGCTCTAGGAATTTAACTATCGAGCTTATTATATATCTAAATTACAACGAGCAGTTTCTATTTCCCGTATTTTAATTAAACTAGTAATTTCACTGTTACATTAAAATACACTCAGCTCTTCATATATATATATATATATATATATATATATATATATATATATATATATATATATATATATGAATATATATATGAATGTATATATATATATATATAAACATATATGTATATAAATATATGTTAATATATATTACCGTAACCAGTTACACAAAAACTCAGAAATCGATGAGAGTATTCTTAAAAATATAATCCGTAGATATGTGGCTCCCAAAAATAATAAAAAAATAAAATTTATTATATATTATAAAAAAATACAGACAACAAGCCTTGTAATGAAAAACAACATTTCGCAAACAAATGACCTGTTGGAAAGGACCAATGTAGTTTGCAAATTTAGCTTCCTAATAGGAGAGTGTATCTCCAATATTAGTCGCTATGTTGGTTCAACAACTAACACATTGTCGCGAAGATTGACTCTCCACCTCTCTGACTCTAGCT
Source organism: Euprymna scolopes (assembly GCF_053919585.1). Taxonomy (NCBI): domain Eukaryota; kingdom Metazoa; phylum Mollusca; class Cephalopoda; order Sepiida; family Sepiolidae; genus Euprymna; species Euprymna scolopes. The sequence continues at coordinate 36,046,174 of NC_136499.1, forward strand.
CCATATCACAACATTTGAAGGGACATGGCTGCCAACATTCGGAATTTCGAAGAATTATGGTAGAAAATACAAGAGTATTGCAGAGTGAGAGAAATGTAAATAGGCTAGGAATACTCGAAGCATTGTACATTAAAACAAAGAAGCCTCAAATAAATAATATTAATTATAAGTGCAGCCGGAACATTATGAACGGTTTGGGATACATGTTTAATAATGTATATATGTGTTTGTATATATAAATGTGTTTAATATATGTAAAATAAAAAAAGGTCCGCCCACTTAACTTATAACAAATTACCACGTGACTAGGAAAGAAATATATATATATATATATGTAAGTAAATTAAAACACAATCCCTACATTTATTTCTACAATAGAACTGAGGATGATAGAAGTACGTCTGTCGAAATCGCTCGCGATTATGGATCTAATATATACAATTTCGAAAAAAAAAACACAACGAGGACTATTTGAAGATTGGAAAAGATAAAAAGGAAAATTGTAAAACAGGATAATTCCGTGCTATTCAATAATATTTGTCTAAATGAGAAAATGCTGCCTAAATACACACACACACACACACACACACACACATATATATATATATATATATATATATATATATATATATATATATATATATAAATGGCAAAAAGTCCATATTCCAAATTTAAAAATGTTACCCATTTTACGAAAAACGTGTTAACATGTTCAATATTTTCACACGCTGCAAGACATAAACGGTAAGATCTTTAAATGTGGAATATATATATATACAAATATATATACAAATAAATGACAAAACGTATAGACGTTTTGTCATTTATTTGTATATATATATATATATATATATATATATATATATATATATATATATATTTGTACATGCTCTGTAGTTACAGCAAGCTTCATGAATTAAAGATTGGTATGAATAAAAGGTTAAATATAATCAAATACGCACATTTTTCTATAAACACAAACACACACACACACACACACACACACACACATATATATATATATATATATATATATATATATATATATTAAAAACGATTTTTCGACTAACTGAGCTAGTTATGTCTTCGTTGTAAATTGTCGAAGTATTGAGTAACGAGTTCTAGTTTACGTTTTCCAAAGTCGTTTTAATTATTCACGGTTGTCTTCTCAAAACAAACACAAAGTAATAAATGTTCAAATCAAGAAATACAGATTCAATTATATCTTATACTAGCAGTTGTGCCCGGCGTTGCCCGAGTGTTTTGAGGTGGGTGTTGAGCAAAAAGAAAAAAAGTGTTAGTAGGGAGGCAGGCTCGAACCCGCACCACTAAAAAGGAAAAGAACGGGGGAAAACGTGACGTCTTTGTTATTACGACCACCGCCAAAGGGGAAGTGACGTAGGTTTAAATTAAGGCTAGACAATCGAAAAGAGGGGGTAATATTCGAAAGTATCGGCGAAAAAAGATCCCCCTCCCTGTTAAAAAGTACCCAGTTGAAGGTGAAGAAATTAATTTTTTTAGCCAATTTTTCGGTATTTGTCGTCTGAAGGGTTGAACTAAAAAACGATACAGACCTTGTGACAATCCGCCGCATCTGTCAAAAGTGTTAGGCAGACATGCAAACATACACGCATATATACATTTATACATTGGTAGCTCAAATCTTCGTCCCAAACCGATTAATCTGAATAGCTTCTATGTAAAATTTCATATGTTTAGACCAGAAATTGGCTGAGTAATTTGATAGAGACCGCAGAGATCAATATATTAAAAAAAATCTTTGGCCTCCATTATGGCCCCTTAACATTTATTGCTTTGGGCTCCAATCAAGTTATTAAGTTAGATCCATGTCCAAGGAACCTATATCTAAAATTTAGATTGTTTATACTCAAAATTGGCGGAGGAGTTTGGTAGAGTTATCAAAGGTCAAATCTCTGAAGTTTGACCCCTTAACAGCCATATTTCTGGCCGAAAACCGATTACAAAGATTTTTCTAAATCTCAGTACCCTTCGAGTCTGTAGACTTTCAATTGACAGAGTTGTTGCGTAGAGAAATGTACACAGACAGACAGACAGACAGACAGACAGACACTTTCACTTTTATAGATAAACTAGCATGGCTGCCCGGCGTGCCCGGTGTTTGGAGGTATGTGTTGAGCAAAAAAAAAAAAAAAAAAAAGAAAGTGGTAGTAGTAAGACAGTCTCGAACCCATCGTTAAAATCGTTTATTTTTGAATAAATTTGATTTATTGCCTGCTCTAATAGTGAACCCGCGCTGTATACCGCGAGGAAACTTCACATGTTCCCAACGGTGACTTATCTGTCTATATTGTACTGTCGAGAACCTATGTCTATTTTATAAAATTATTCTTATATTATGTTGGAATTAAAGTATAAAATGCAAAAGTCAAGTATTATAGTTCAGTTGTGCTCTAAAAGGATAAATTCATTTCGAATGATAACCTGTTCTGTTTATGAGCGTACGGTTTATTGTATACGCTAAGCTTTTTGATTGTGTGGTGATAAATCTTCCCTTATGCAGCTGTGATGTTAGGCTGTGTAAGGTTTTTAACTTTAGTTAAACTCAGTTTGTTCCTTCTTTTATCTTTTTCGATTATCGATTTCTGATGTTTGTCCGAGGAATTTTAAAATAACATATATCCAAGAACACTTCTCGGAAAATAATATACATTTGTGTAATTTTTTTTTTTAAATCAGGCTAAATAAAAAATCCAGAGAGCAGACACACTGCCTTAAAACACACACACACACACACACACACACACACACACACACACACACACACACACACACACACACATATATATATATATATATATATATATATATATATATATATATATATATATATATATATATTGGCAAATGCTTATTTAATAGGCACGCCGATGGTTTTAGGTTCGTGCCAATGGTTGTAGGTTCGATCCACAGTATGAGAACGGTGCGCCGATGGTTTCAGGTTCGATCTACAGCTAGGGAAAGGTGCTAGTCTAGCCGCACTGAAAAATGATGATACAACGAAACAGTACTGTATGTGGATGACTATATACAACTACCTGTTCATGTATATATACATAATGAGAATATTGTTTCAGCAATGTAATATCTGAACTTTTATGTGTAAATAATCCCCAGTACGTTTCTTGGTGGATGGCAGGACACATATACATCAAACATAGCGGGTGTTTAATTTGCTTATGTACAGTACGTCCATGTATATTTCTGAGGAGTTTCCATGTATATTTCTGAGGAGTTTCCATGTATATTTCTGAGGAGTTTTTTCGACTTGCTATTTAGCTTTAAATAGTTTCTACTTCTCTACCGTGCTAGAAAACTACTAACACCCGTAAGTATCCTGTACCTCTATAAGGCCACCATTCGCCCATGTATGGAGTATTGCTGTCACATTTGGGCTGGTGCATCTGCTACTAGTCTCTCACTCCTAGACAAGGTTCAAAAGAGAGTCGCCAATCTGATAGGCCCTGAACTGGCATGTAAGCTTCAGACACTTGTGCCCTCACGACGTAGACACCCTCGACAAACCCGACAAGCAGCTAAATCCCACCCCCACACAGTAGAGATCCTTAGATGTAAAATATCTTTCTGCTCCAGTAGTTTCTTCCTCAGAACCGGTAGACTCTGGAATTCCATTCCCCAACTGTACCGACATGCAGAAGTTTAAGTGTAACGTGAACCGACATCTTGCTGCTTAAATCCCAACATAGTACCCCAGTAGTTGTTGCCCCTGATAGTAGCCCCCTACACGAAAGTGGCAATGTACCTTGTTTGGGGTGAAAAAAAATACTAATTGGTTCTACCTTAGATAAATAACAAACATTTTTGTAGAAGCATAAGATACGTCATAAGATACTTTTTGTGCATCTGTAAGTCTGTCACACATAAGTTTCAAATATATGCCTTTAACTAAGCTGTCATGCAAACTCAAAACATTGTGCTTTTCTTTCAAGGGACTAATTGGTTCTGACATCGATTTCAATTTTTATTCTTTATTTAACATGTATCGATATGATATCTGCTGCCAATCATTGATCTGTCACTTTTCTGTTAAAAAAAAAGTATAATTCGATTTAAAAAAAAATGTGCAATATTCTCACTTATAGATGGATGGGAATAATACATTATACACATGTGTTGCTGTTTTTGTCAAATTCATTTGCTTTCTGTGCTTAGCACACAACTCTAACGCCGATATAAATTTCTGAAATGATATAATAAAAAAAAAGAAAGAATAGTAACAGTAAACATCCGAGCAACTTTTGTATGGGTTTAGAAAACGGAATACAGCTATATAGATAACCAGACTAGTCATCCCACTACACCTATCCCTAAACACGTCTTTTTTACTTGATAGATCGCAACACTAAGCGATGAAAATTTTCATCCCAGGAAGTTTCACAAGTTAGTAATTTCTGTCTGGGGTTAATTAATTAGTTAATTATAAACCTTTGATTGTTAATTATGAATAAATAAAAATCATACATTATTTCTTTCATATAAGATTCATACTGGAAGTCATACCGACATAAAATAATAAATCAATTAACTCATAAACATGCTTAAGTTGAACACTAACTTGGAGAGAGACCGACAGTCTTTATTTACATGGTGACAGAACGAGTAAGGTAATCACCCATTTATACATTCATACAAAGGGTAGTAACTTTAAGTTACTGCAAAAGGTTAGGCCAAAGAAAAAATAACACGTTGTCAAAGCATAAAGCAAGGGAGGTATCCTTGCATACAGTCCAATGGGGACAACTCGATACACACTTCAAGAGAGATAGTTATAAGATCAACAACTTTATGAGAGGATTGAGAAGGATTACTGAAATGGAAACAGGGTCGAATACATCTTGAGACATTTGTTAATATAAAATTTGAAAGGGTGAATTCTGTATTCTATTGGAAAGCAATCCCATTATAATGTATTCCACAGACATAAAGCATTAGCGATGTAGCGCGTTTCGTGAAAATCTTGTTTGATGCTAACGCATATATTTTATATTCTTCGGGTTTCTAGAGGAAGCTCGATTATTTATAGTTGCCCACACAGACAACTAGTAGGTGGATTATTCCGATTATAATTCTCACCTCGAATGAAAATTGTGTGAGTGCACTACGAGTGAGGTAGATTGAAAGTTTTTACATCGGAAAGGGTACACGTACAGTGAGTTCGTCGAAATAGAGGTAAAGCAAGTATAGGAATGCAACAATGGGGCGATGCGACAGGGGCTAGTTGTTAGAAGACAGTATAGCACCTATTAGTTAAGAGACTACTTTTGGACACTGTTCTAAATGAAAAGGCAGGTGTGTTTTTTGCGACAGCTTTGATGTGGAAACAATGGTCAGTGCACAGGCGAATGAAAGGGATATAAGTTACTAAATGTTAGTGGCTTTTTTATCCCGACAGCGGGACATTCATTTTCTTTGCATCAAAATAGGAAATATCTATGTACTTAATGAAGCTTATGTTGTCTGTGAATGCCAGTGCATGAAATGTGAGCAGGTGTGAACGTTCTACATTGGCCATAAATATAAAACTTAGAAATAACTTTTTTATAGCGATAACCACCGAGCGTAAAAAAAAATAATTTTTTAAATTCGATTCCACGAAATATATCTTGTTCTCGTCTGATAATTGGCAGTGGAGTCGTTACATTGTTTTTATTTTTCTTCGTATTTTAATGAGATCGGATAAGAAAATATGATTACCTAGAAGGAAACGGGAGAATCAAGTTGAAATGCTTTGGGATTCCAACTTTTGTGTAGTGAAAAAAAAAAGAAAAAGAAAGTGAAATCATTCTTACCTGATGAAATATAAAATATATAAACATCGTCACGATGATAGGGGAGTATACGAGGGTAACATAAAAACATACACAAAAATAATAGAAAAGCATCAGAAAAGGAAATAAATACACAAGGAAAAATGCGGGAGTGCAGCACGGTGTTTGACACAAAAATAAATAAAACATTGTATTACAAAATAAAAGCAACTAAGAGTCAATAAAACAAAAAAAAGAAAGCTTTTGTTTAACACACGCAAGATATATATATATATATATATATATATATATATATATGATTTTTGCTACGAAACAGATAGTGTACAGAATTGTATAAGTCAACTGAATTAAAGGGATAAATGTTAAGATGGTCAACATCATTAATTTTCAACTATAACTTTTTGTTATTTATTCTCTATATTGCTCTGTAATTACATCGAGCTTCTTAAATAGGGATTGATATATAATAAGAAAATATATTTCTACAGAAATATATTTATATATATATATATATATATATATATATATATATATATATATAGACTTATGTGTAATTATATTGAGTTCGTGAAATTCAGTAAATTTTCATATACCAATGAGTTTTAAGCCAAAAATTGTTGACTTAAAGGAGTAAGCTACAAAATTATCAAATTTTATAATTGAGCATTAATATACTGTGTAAGCAAAAACAAGACTTCAAAACAAGGTGTTGGTGGCAACAAAAAGTGTATTTCAATTTACATTACAATTGTTTCCATGTCCAGTTCGACAATTTCAAGCATTATGTCATTTGAAAATTTTCAAAACTAGCATTTCTTCAGACTTTATGAATAAGCACACTTTTGGCAATGGAGCATTTTTGTAAGAGAAGGAAGGAAGGGGAATTCCTAGCTAGAAAGGCATGCGAGAAGCATCTACCTTTGTTGTGGTACGGATGTTCCTTAACCACAACAGAGGTAGATGCTTCTCGCATGCCTTTCTAGCTAGGGATTCCCCTTCCTTCCTTCCCTTACAAAAAAACAAAAACTGCTCCATTGCCAAAAGTGTGCTTATTCATAAAGTCTGAAGAAATGCTAGTTTTTAAAATTGTCAAACGACATAATGCTTGAAATTGTCGAACCGGACATGGAAACAATTGTAACGTAAATTGAAATACACTTTTTGTTGCCACCAACACCTTGTTTTTGCATGCACAGTATATATATATATATATATATATATATATATATATATATATATATATATATATATAAATTAAATTTAGTTGTACAAACATTGATGGCTACATATGTGTATACATGTTTCTGTAGTCACCCATTATTGGGGAGACTACGTCCTCAGGCTTAGAATTTCCCTCGAAATTTCAACTCAAGATACAACGTCATTCTCTTATATCACATACAAAAATAGAATATCATCTTAGATTAGGGAGGAGGACATAGAGAAATATTTTATTTGGAATACGGGTAGGGGGTGGAGGGATAAGCAAGCGCATGCCGCTGATCCATGGATCTATCTCATGCTTTTATTTTATCTCATCTTAATTTCCATCGGGACAATTTTTATTTTCATTCGTTTTATAACCTTAAAAGTAAGTATCCATTCTCTGGTGTACTATCATAAAATACTTAAGAAGTTCGCCAATTTGACGTCAGTAGACGCATATTGTTTCAGTGGATGTACTTCTTGGCAACTAAATTACACTGTCATAATATATATATATATATATATATATATATATATATATATATATATATATATATACTAGAAGGCTGCCGGCGTTGCCTTGTCATAAAATACGCATAATATTATATTTTAATTCATACAGAAACTGAAACATGTACACACAGGTAATGTTTTTTTCTAAACAGTTCACTTCTTGTAAGTAAAAAAATACTCGAGCTGAGATCGAAACCCAAACCTAAAGACAGTGAGTCAAGTACGATAACCATTAGGTCGACTTGACACAATATTTAAAAAAGTGTTTTCAGATTGGACTCATTTTAAACATAACAAATCTGTAAAAGAGTACTAAAAAATGCAAGAGAGCTATATGCCCAGTCTGTTAAATCCAAGGTAGCTGATCAGCGGCTTGGTTCCACCAGTTTTGGCAAATAACAAATAGGATCATGAACAGAAGTGTGCGTTCTATCCCAACCATTATCAATGGACCAGAGATCATCACGTCAGCGTCAGACAAGGCCAAACTATTTCTAAAGAAATTTGCAGCTAATTCAACCCTATGCGACGAAGGCCATCAACTCCCCATATTTCCTCCTATAACACAGAACAAGCTAGGTAACATACAAATATCCGTGCATGAGGTCGCCAAGTTAATCAAGAACCTAGATTCCAGTAAAGCAACTGACCCTGATGGCATCCCAATTATAGTGTTAAAAAAGCTTCAACCAGAACTTGCTCCCATACATACGAAACTATTTAAGCGCTGCCTTAAGAAGAAATGCTTTCCGACTCCCTGGAAGACCTCATCAGTTTGCCCTGTATTTAAGAATTCAGGTGATAAGTCATCCCCCTCTCAGTACAGGCCAATAAGTCTCCTGTGTGTTATGAGTAAGTTGCTGGAATCCATATTAAATAGAGAAATAGTAAACCACCTCAGCAGGAATAACCTTCTTAGTGACACACAATATGGCTTCCGCTCTGCTAGATCTACAGCAGATGTGCTGACGGTTATATCACATAGGATTAGTGAATCTCTTGACATATCAAAGGCCTTCGACAAGGTATGGCATAAGGGTCTACTTCACAAGATTTCCAGCTACGGTATAACTGGAAATGTTTTCTCAATCATTAAATCATTTCTCTCCGATAGGCTCATAAGAGTAGTGGTAGATGGACAAAAATCGGAGGCCTGCAATATAAATGCTGGAGTCCGTCAGGGGTCAATCCTGGGCCCAACTCTCTTCCTGATCTACATCAATGACCTCCCTAAACACATACTTAAATCATTCGTTGACATCTATGCTGATGACATGATCATCTACGGCAACACATCAAAGGCTGTAAATGACAGAGTTCTCTCTGATTCTCTCTCCTCTGATTTCGAGCGCGTGGTTCAGTGGGGGAAGATGTGGCTGGTTACCTTTAATGCATCTAAAACCAAACCCCTATCCTTACATCATCAACGCTCTGATCCTCATGTGGCATCAATTGTGATGGATGGCTCTCGTCTTGGTGAGGCCCCGTGTTTTGACAAGCTTCTGTGTTTGACCTTTACTCCTGATCTGAAATGGAACACGTACATCAAGTCTGTTGCCAAGGTCGCTGGAAAGATGGTGGGATCCTTCTACCGCTCCAGAAGATATCTCACTACTGATGCAATTCTCTATTTATATAAAAGCCAAGTACGTCCAAGGATGGAATACTGTTGCCATATCTGGGCAGGAGCTGCTAAAAACAGGCTATCCTGCCTTGACAGAGTACAAAATAGACTTCGTGGCTTAGATGGGGATGCCCTTTTCTCTACCCTGCAACCTCTCTCCCACAGAAGAGACGTTGCGAGCCTATCCTTGTTTTATCGTTATTTCCATGGCAGGTGCTCGTCTGAGCTCCAGTCTCTGGTCCTCCCTCGCCAGTCTTTCACAAAAAACACCCGTCTAGCCGAATCCACTGTGAAAAATTTCCCCCACTCTTCATCTGTGCCTAAATCAAAACGCAGATTCCATGAACAGAGCTTCTTTCTTAGAACTGCACGCCTGTGGAACTCTGTTCCGTCTGCCTGCTTCCCACCGGACTACAACTTGGATGTCTTCAAGTCCAACGTTAACAAATTCCTAATGAACCGCCCCCTTAAGTAAACACTTCATCAAATCTCCACACTAACGTACTGTACTTGCAATAACCCTTATCCCCTCGTGGCTTCCGGGCCTTGATAAGTGGTGATCACTGTGTAAAACAAAAAAGGAAAAAAATGTGAACCATTCACGCATATGCCTTCTTGGAACAGTTAGCGACCAGATAAAAACCCGACGAAGCCCACATTCCAAATTTTCAATTTTGACCATTTAGCAACCTGTTTTTTCCGGATGAGGGACAGTTAAAATCTTGTCACATATCCAAATATCCTATATATTTAATTGCAGGTTCATAGATCTAAAATCCGTTGTGTATAGAGGTTGAGAGTTGTCCTCTAACATATTCTCACCATCTGTTACTAGCCAGGCTCAACGTTGCTTAATTAAGGGGATTAAACGAGAACCGGTGTATCAACTTGATCATGCCGTATTATTATAGTATAAATACGACATAAAAAAACATAAAGTTATATGAAGATCGTATGTTTATCCGTAATAAAAACGTAGTTTAAATACAAAATCTAAATATATGTTTAGTAAGGCAATTCAATGCAGATAAAAAAAAAACATTTATTATTATAAACTGAACTTTTCAGCGTTGATAATACCGAACTGGCCTTGTTGTGCTTAGTGGCATCATGTCAAGAGGGATAAAAGATATATAAAAAAACGGTATCTATCCTGACGAGAACATGATTACGTCGAAAAGTTTGATTTATAAACAAATAAATGTTTGCTTATTAAAACAAGATTCTGCGTGTAAATTGCTTAGCAAGCTTACATTTTGAATTTCTACTTAAACAACGCTTTTATTACAGAGAAAACATATTTTCACATACCTTTCCACGCGCGACTAAACGTATCTCACAACTTGCACATTTAAAAAGTCACCGTTGATAACACTAAACGGGTCTTGTCTTTCTTAGTGACACTATGCCACAATTGATTGAAAAAAATGTGCATCATAGTGGGGTACGCATAAGGGGGACGAGACATATAACGGATTACACAACAACGCCGATAAGATGATAACTTGGGGAGTTCATATTTATAGAATAATGACAAATTAAGAGATGTGTACACGGACATTTCCTTTAAATATAAAGGGGAGATACATTATTGTTGGAGAGGATACAATAAACACTTTGAAAGGCATTTATATAAAATTCAATATTCAATACGATTGGACAGCGTGATGTTATATAATAACAGAAGACCTTGTTGAAATGAAGATGAAGACAAAGGCTAACAACAATTACCAACACATTTATTTCCAGCTGGTGTTAGATTTCTACATTTTATCTCCCTCCCACTGCATCGCTTCCGAAAGGGGCTTAGGCAAACTACACTATGCCAACTGACCTAATCTTAACTCTAACACTCTCGACTCTATCTCATACTGATTTAGAACCCTAATTAAACTGTATATATTGAATTTATATTTCTTTGTGACGTCTGAACGTAGCAAACATGTGAATGTTTTTGCACGTGAATATTGCATCTACTTGCAACATAAAGGCATTCCTTAATTTCCATTGTCTGATTCTACCTGCTCTGAACTAACTTAGTTATATAATTAGTTCTACTATAATGGACAATTTACTACATTCCTTGAATCGCATCTAAATTGCAATATGTATTCATTTTATTTTATGATCGTTACGTTCGATTCCAGTATTCTTTTTTTAATGAATGTTAGCCTGGGTGCCCGGCGTTACCTCGGTGTTTGGAGGTATGTGTTACGCAAAATAAAAACAAACAAACAAAAAAAAAAACAAGCAAAATAAAGTGGTAGAAGGCAGGCAGGCAGGCAGGCAGGCTCGGACCCGTAACCTGAAGGAAGAAAAGAACGTGAAAAAATGTGACGTCTTTGCTGTTGCGTTCATCGCAAAACCGGAAGTGAAGTCAGTTTAAATTAAGGCTAGTGAATCAAAACGGGAGGATGACTTTTGAAAATATCGGCGAAAAAAAACGACCCTTCCTGTAAAAAAGTGCCCAGATGAGGGTGAAGGAATTAGTATTCTTAGCCAATTCTTCGATATTTGTCGTCAGAACGGTCGAATTTCAAACTATACCGATCTCGTGAAAATCCGTGGCGGCTATCGGAAGTTTTAGGCATACATACATACATACATACATACATACATACATACATACATTTAAACACACAGGTGGAATTTATATTATAGATTATTTTTGATCCTAATTACTTTATTTCTCTAAATCCTAAGAGCTGTGCCTTTCAATATACATCAAAAGATGAAAAATTCTGATGAGGACGCAAGAATGCCGAGAAGTTCGATTTACAAACAAATAAATGTTTGTTTATTAATTTATTTTTTAATTGCGTTGGTTGTATACTGATATCAGATAGTATCATTAGCCCAAGAAATTAGCATCAAGTTCAAAGTAAAAAGTGTAAAAAAGTTAAACAGTGATGCAGCAAATTGTGCTGAGATCCAAATTACTATTTGTTCCTCATCGTCACTGTCTTCATAACAGAAAACTGTCCATTTTTCACAAAAGTGCCGATGCGACCAATAAAGTTTCTTTAAATCCTTCAAATGTGAGGGATATATTTTTAGTTGACAGACTATATAATTATTTTCGGAACATAAATGGCAGTATTTAATAAAGCTCAACATGGGGAGCTTTTAGATACCTTTAAATGGCATGAAACAGACAAAAGAATTTAATTGGAAAGAAAATTATTTTTTGATGGAAATCATATTATAGTGACATATGCTCGGAAATGCTGCACATATCAAATTAGCTTAATAATAGAAGTATGAAATCTTCCTCAGCTATTAGATTGCACATAGATATAAAGATACATTCAAGAAATAATCATCACGTACGTTCCTATATATATATATATATATATATATATATATATATAAAATATATTTTAGTAAAATATATTTTAGTCATATATATATTTTATTACATTTTCACCCCAAACAAGGCACATTGCCACTTTAATGTAGGGGGCTACTATCAGGGGAAACATCTACTGGGGTACTATGTAGAGATTCTGGCAGCGAGATGTTGGTTCACGTTGCACTTGAACTTATGCATGTCAGTACAGTTGGGGAAGCAGTGACCTGGAATGGAATTCCAAAGTCTAGCAGTTCTGGGGAAGAAACTACTGGGGTAGAAAGATCTTTTACATCTAGGGATCTCTACAGTGTGGGGGTGGGATTTTGTAGCTTGTCGGGTCTGTCGAGGGTGTTCACGTCGTGGGGGCACAAGTGCTTGCAGTTCTTCAGAGCATTCACCATTATAATACTTGTAGAACAGGCAGAGGGATGCAACGTTTCGACGATGGGACAGAGGCTGAAGTTTTGATGCCAGTTTAGGGCCTATCAGATTTGCGACTCTCTTTTGAACCCTGTCAAGGAGCGAGAGACTAGCAGCCGATGCACCGGCCCAAATATGACAGCAATACTCCATACATGGGCGAATGGTGGCCTTATAGAGGTACAGGATACTTTAAGGTGTTAGAAGTTTTCTAGCACGGTAGAGAGAGCCCACCTTCCTCGCAGCGGCCCTGGCAATGCCCTCGATGTAATTGTTCCAGCTCATGTTTCCTGTGAACGTTAGGCAAAGGAGCTTGAAAGACGTACTCTCAGCTAAAGAGTTGTTAGCCATTGATATAGGTGGTAGAGAGGTTTCTTGTAATTATTGAATGAAACCAGTTTTGTCTTGGTGGCATTGAACGTTACCATCCATTTTTGTCCCCATTCCACTACTGATTGCAGGTCATCCTCTAGTGTTTCTGCCATTACTTTAGATATATGTTCATTTGTTTTCCTGTCGTGCCTGCTATAGAGTGTGGTGTCATCAGCATATATACCTATCTCAGAGGCAATTTTGTCGGGGAGATCATTTATGAATATCAGGAACAGCAAAGGACCAAGGATAGATCCCTGGGGCACTCCCGCATTTATATTATATTGTTTAGACGTACGACCGTCGAGGACAACCTGGATTTTTCTCTTATCTAAGAAGGATTTAATTATGTTAAGTATTCTACCAGTGATACCGTAAGATCTAATCTTCCTGAGGAGACCCTCATGCCATACCCTGTCAAAAGCCTTAGATATATCTAGAGCTACCGCTCTGCCCTCTCCCGCTTTGTCCAGTGAATGGTATATGCGTTCAGAGATTACAGTGAGGATGTCTGCTGTGGAACGGGCTTGTCTAAATCCATATTGATGGTCGGTCAGAAGTTTAGCATCTGTAAGGTGCTGGACTAGAGCATGGTTAATTAAGGTCTAAAATATTTTGGTGGGAGGAGGCTAATAGGGCGATAATTTAATGGGTCAGTTCTTTCGCCAGAATTCTTGAATACTGGTACCACAGAAGCAGTTTTCCAACAGCTCGGAAAGCAAGATTCATTAAGGCATTTGTTGTAGAGTTTGGAGAGAACTAGAGCTACTTCGGCTGAGCACTTTTTTAATAGCACAGCTGGGATGAGGTCGGGTCCACATGCTTTGGAAGTGTCAAGGTTTTTTATGATAGCATGCACCTGAGCAGGGGTGATTTCCAGATCGTCTAGCGTGGCGTCTGTCCGCATAGGAAAGTCAGGTAGGGGGTGGTTTAGAGGGTCCAGTGTAGAGTTGGAGGCAAACCGACTGGCAAGCATGTTAGCCTTCTCGGTTGCTGAACCTCGTGATTGTTGGTTACTGGGGGAATTGTTGATTGCCCATTATTTACTACACTGTTGTAGATTTTCCAGAAGTCACGAGTTCCTAATTTTTGTGCTTCGATGCGTTTTTTAGTGGTTTCCGTAAATTACCTCTTAGCTGTCGCTATTTCTTTCTTAACGTTACTTCTAGCTTCTATGTACTTTTGTCTGTTTGAACTGGACTTATGTCGGTTAAACCTGCGGAATGCATGCTGCCTTTGAGCAATGGCAGTTGCGCAAGTCGAAGTAAACCATTGGGGAGAGTGGGGCTTGCTATAGAATTTCCGCATGGGAACATGCGCTTCGATTGCAGTTTTGAACCATTCAGTGGTCTCAGTTGCACACTGTTCAGCAGGAAGAGAAAAAATATTTGCCCATGGGGCGTCTCTGATAAGATCTCTGATAGCTTCCCAGTCAGCCTTTTTATAATATCTCGTTGTTTTGAGCACTGGCTCTTCAGTTTTGGGTCTGGAGTTTAGGGCGATTTCAACCATTATTACCGCATGATCAGCGTTCCCAAGTGGGCTGTCGGCTTTCGTTACACAATCATCAGGAACTGTGGTCAAAAACAGATCTAATAGTGATGCGTTTTGTTCTTCCTGATCAGGGAAGCGGGTTGGGAAAGTAACAATTTGCGATAGGGAGTGAGATACAGAGAAGCTATGAGTTGCGCTGCCTGCTGCATCTGTATAAGTAGAGAATCCAAGCCAGTTTTTGTGATGGACATTAAAGTCACCAAATACATGTACTTGGGCGCTAGTGTCGAAGGAGAGTGCTGTGTCTATGCTGTCAGATACTTTGTTTATTATGGTGCAGTCTTGGGTCGAGGGAGAATGGTAGAGAAAGTAAAAGTAGCTAATGTTGTGTTGCATGATTAGTCTAAAGCACATAAAGGCTTGATCATCCGTTTCTAGGTTTGTTTCTCTAGTCAAGGGAAGGGTATTACGAATGTAAACTCCAAGTCCGTGCATATGTCTGTCAGAGTCCTTACGGCAGAGTGGGAGATATCCAGGCATGTTAAAGTAGTTAGAGGGGATGGAGGAGTCTAGGTTAGTCTCACTTAGTGCTAAGATATCCGGGGTATTTGTTAGGAGAAATGCTTCAACATCAGCTAAATTAGTTCTAAGCCCACGGATATTTGTGAATGCAAGCCTCAAGGGAAGAGGCAAGTTGAATTTGTTTGTCCCTAAGCCTGGTTTAAGCTTATTTTTAGATTGTACTGTCATCATGTTTTTTAACGAGTTTCAGTTGGGTTAAGGGAAGCCGAACAGGAGGTTATGCAGAATATCACACATGCATCACAAGTAGACCATCAGCTGACCCTCCATCAACTAGGACTGTGGCCTCAGGAAAGCCCATATATATATATATATATATATATATATATATATATATATATGGTGGATGGTTTTTGGCCTGATGAGGTGATTTTCCCTGCTAGGGGGTCATTGAAACACGTTTGCTAATATGTAGCCAATAGCTCTCCAACAATCAATATATTGCTGTTTCATGCATTGAGCACTCTTTGGAATGACATATTGTGTTGTTGTTATGAGTTACTGAAAAATTCTACCAACAGTATAATATATATATATATATATATATATATATATATATATATATATGTCAACACGATGGTTGTAAGTTCGATCAACGGCTGAAAAAAAGGGTATGTCTAGTCGCACTGATGAGTTGTAATACAACGAAACAGTACTGTATGTGGATGACTAATATGCCCCCTATTTGGGTGTAGCACTTTGTAAATATATTTTCATCCGACGCATATTTAAACGAATAAGCAAAGCCCACTGTTTGTTTGTAAACAGACTGAAAGTGTGAGCCCTGTGCGACGGGCAAATGTTAATTGAATAAATTTAATAGGCATTTGAGGAGAAATATTTACGGGCACTGATTCTTGGTCTGGTGGTTAGACCAGCTGACTGTCAACACGATGGTTGTGGGTTCGATCCATGGCTGGAAAAAGGCGTATGTATAGCAAAACTTCCAGTTATTACCTCTTGTCATATTAATAAAATAATAAATAATATGTGTGTATTTGTGCGCGGTAAACTCACACATAAACATATAAATTGCAGATAGATATAATGGCTATATAGTGTTTATTTCCTGGATATAAGTCCACTGAACTCCCATATTTATAAAAAGTACTCGATAACTAAACAACACACACACACACACACACACATATATATATATATATATATATATATATATATATATATATATATATATGTGTGTGTGTGTGTGTGTGTGTGTGAGTGTGTTATAATTTAAGTATTTGAATTTTATGATTTGAATAGGTTTGCTAACAAAGAATACAGTTTAATAAATATATTGCCTTAACCCACGAGTTTTCAACGTTTATTCACCTCTTCAGAAGAAAAATATTAGCAAATGTTATGAATGGTTTTCACCTTATTTGTTAAAAGCAATGAACTGAGGAAATTAAAAGTTTTAAAGTTTTTAAATCATTTTAGCTACATAGAATAAGGGAAATTAGATATTGAAGCAGAAAAAAGGATGATGAACATCAAATCCAAAATGCATGCTAAATCCTGAAATTGAAGTTCTTGGTAGAAGGGAGGTAAAAAGATTTAACGCGTATTGTAATTCTTCCAAGGCACCAGGTAACAATCCCATGTAAACATATTTCCTTCGTTTCTCCTTTGGTTGGGTAATATATATATATATATATATATATATATATATATATATATATATACATGTGTGTGTGTGTGTACAGCATTGCATTCATCTATCTGACCATGAACTTACAGAACATTAAAATAAATTTCTTAAATTCTAATTTAATTGCAAGCTTTCCAATCGATTAAACAATAAAAACAAAAACTTTGAAATAATATTACTCTATACAATACAAACTACTATAATCCTATATACAATACAAATAAACTACTATAATACTGTATACAATACAAATAAACTACTATAATACTATTGACAATACAAATAAACTACTATAATACTATTGACAATACAAATAAACTACTATAATACTATACTCAATACAAATACACTATATGTAGAAAATATAATTGCCACACATCCCGGCATACGTGATTTACGAAAAGCTGAAGCTAAAGCGATTAACTATGTTATCAAAGCAACAAGCTAATTAACTCCCAATCTTCTAAAAGCTTCTCATGATCTCCCCAATCGTCTCATTATCATTAGAAAAATCACAGAAAACAAATATATTTGTAGGACTTAATTACCCCAAATTTCAAACAATCCTCGGCGACCGCACAAAATAAAAAAGAAATAGCATAACCGCGGTAATTCATTAACAACAAAATAGACTCATCACTGTCGATAATTTACGGGGGGCTTGTAATAAGTAATGCCCCTGAACCACTTACCATAGCAGTAGAGCAGCGAAACTTGGCACAGTTATTATTCTTTCTCTACATACGAACCACCCAGAGTTATGCATTTCTCCCACCGTTTGATGCAGCTCTGGAGACCGTTTTTGTAGAACACCCCAGGTTGGTCCTCCAACTAATACGTGACTTCAGAAATCAAGGCAGCATCATCTGGGAAACGCTTTCTTTTCAAAACAACTTCATGGCTGGAAAGAGGTGAAAGTCAGAGGGTGCAAGGTGAGGAGAGTAGGGAAGATGGGAGAGGATTTCATAACCATACGCCAGTGCTTCTGATCTGACGATATGCGAGTTGTGGGCCGGAGAGTTGTCCTGCTGATCTTGCCCCGCCTCTTGATTTTGATAGCTTCCCTTAATTTCCTCAAAAGTGAAGCATAATAGGCTCCTGTAATTGTGGTACTTTTGTCAGGAATCTGTCATCACTACTCCGTCCTGGTCCCAGAAGGCTGTGAGCATGACCTTGACAGTGGAGGGCTGCACCCTTTCCTTCTTTGGAGGTGGTGAGTCCAAGTGCTTCCACTGCATTGACTGGGCTTTGGTCTCTGAATCATAGTGATGGACCTAGGTTTCATCCTATGTAATCAGTCTTTTGAAAAACTTTGACATCTTCTTAACACATCTCCAAATTCATCCTCGAGCACTTGTCGCGTTCTCGCTTCTGGAATGGTGTGAACAACCTGGGAATCCATCTGGCAGACCCATTATGCATATGCAAATGGTCATGAATGATAGTTTCCACAGACCCTGTACGAATCTTGACATCTTGGGCTATTTGGCGAATAGTAATGCGCCGATCTTCCAAAATGGCAGCCTCAACTTGACGGACAGATGCCTCATCAATGGCAGAAGGGAGGGGGTGACCAGATCTGGAAGCTGTTTGCACAGACTTCTGGTCATGTTTGAATTCACGATACCAGCGTTTTACAAGGTCATATGATAGGGCATTATCACCATTAGTTTCTTTCATTTCATCAAAAGTCTCCTGTGGTGTGCGTCCTTTTAATACTAAAACCGGATCACTGCTCGGCATTCAACAGGCTCCATTTCACACCTGACTCTTCAAACATCTGTAAAAAAGAAACCACAGTTAGTTCAGAGCTGTAATTTACCACATAACCCGTAGAGATATAACGTCATTACTATACACGATAAGTAGTGACGTCATCATTTCGTGTGTTTGGATCAGTTTGTATGGAAGATCATTTATGCAGAAATTTATGAATAAATAAAATGTACAATAAAAAGTGGATAAAAAACAATGACTTTCCTTTTATAAAACAAATGGATTTTAATAACGAACTACACAGACGATTAAATTAATTTTAATCTGCTCTGTTAATAGATGTACCTAAAGATGCTGTGCTTACAGGCGTCGTTTTTTGGAAAATCGGCACAAAATTTGAATATCATCCTCTCTCATTTTAAATGATCAAATCCAAACGAATTTTTTTAAAGTCGATTTTGCTTTTGTAAGTTTTATTATCTCAAGAGTCATATATTCGATTATATGAATATATATTTATTTTATTATTGGAAAGCTGTTATATATATATAAAAAGCTGTTTCAACTTCATATTGCGTAATAACTGAATTTAATATCATTTAACGCTTTTTAAAAGTAATTTTTTTTTTTAGAATTCTGTTTTTTTTTTTTTTTTTGGTTGTAATTCAAATAATTATATTACCGAGAAAAAAAAAATCAAATTATATTTTTACGTAATAATATTGATTTCATGTCCAATTTAATAACAATTTTTAGGTAAGTGAAAAAATGACGGGATTTTGTATATAAATATTAATAACTATTTTCTAATTTTTTGATTTTTTTCAGCGTTTAAAAATGTTGAAATTTTTAATAGACCTACATTAATTTTTTGTTAGTTTTCGTAACAGGAAATATGGGTGGAGGTTAGAACACCTACAAATATTTCCCTAATATCTTTAACGAAACCTACTTTTATTATCTAAGTTTATTTAATAATGAATAAATATCGAAAATTTCAGGAAAATATGATTATTATTTGATTTTTACTAGATTTTTAAACCATGTGTGCGTGAATGGCTAAAAAAAACGTCACTACATAGGAACGTTGTTTGAATGCGTCGATAATGTAAACACGATTTTCGTCTCGTATTTTCGTTATTTGTGTATGCTGTAAATTAAAAAAAAATATTAGCAGTTTATTTGAAACTTTTTCTATTAAATGGTAAAAGCGTTAGGATTATAATATTAAATTAAATTACAGTTTCATCGTGTTACATACAGGGGAGGAGTTATAACTGTGGTGCGCATTGGAGGTACCTAAAGAACAAATATAAATAAATACATTACGGAAATAAAAAAGCAACAACGCCCTACCGTAACAACTATTTTATTCTTGTAACGATTTTTTAAGCGAAAAAAAAAAACAAGTTAGTTGTATAATTTTTCAACCAACTGTTTTTTGGCAAACAAAATTGAACAAAATTAAGAAGCACTATCTTTTTTTTAAAACAAACCTTTTAAAAAAGCAATTTTTATGTGTTTTTCTGTGTATACATATTATATTTTCTTTTCTTTTTTCTTTAATTTTTTAAAAATTTAATCTTAAGGAAATCATATAAAAATCTTTATTATTCTATGTATTCGGTATTGTTTTAACTGGTCGCTATGTTTGTTTTCGCGCAAGCGTGCATTCCATTTTCTGCGCGTTCATACATTAATTCTGTATACTCACTATTCTGCTGTTAGCTATGATATATACTGACCCAGCACGTCACGGATAGCCTAGTAGAATTATAAACTCCTCCTACGTATTACCTCCTCTGTTAAGGAGACATTATTGTGTATGGTCCTTGTTCATGGTTACCTTTTTCTATAATTATCTTCTCGTTCGGATTGGATAATATATTATCTGCTCTAATTACATAATATCACTACAGGTATTAACTTCTCTTCATCAGAGAAAAAACATGATTTTTATGACATCATTACATAAACAAACACAATTGTTTTTTATATCTATCTTATACAAGGTTGCTTGGAATTAACATTTTTGTTTTTATTT